>NC_051155.1:222810225-223090709 GCF_013339745.2 Dermacentor silvarum
ACTCCAACAAAGGTCACGATCGATGATTACCCCTAAGAACCTGTGCGTTCTGACGTAAGGGATATTTTGTCCATCGATGGTTATGGTGTATGGTGTCATCGTTTCCGGCTAAATGCGATCAATGCGCATTTTCTGGGAAATCTTGAGGCCTTGTTCATTAAGGTACGTCGCTATCAACGCCGCAGATTTTGGAGCTAGCGTAATTGTGGACGCGTCACGCCAGATGCCAGACGCATATGTCATCCGCATATATTGACAACTTCACCGTATTTGGTAGGCATTCTCTAGGGCAATGAGCACAAGATTGAAGAGTGTTGGGCCTCAACACACCACCCTGTGGTACTCCACGGTGTGTATAGTGTTGAGAAGTTGGGCCGTCTTCAGTATTCACAAATAGACCGCATATGTAAATAACTGCGTGTCCAACGATAAAGCCTACCGCCGAGGCCAACCATTTCCAGAGCCTCTAATATAGCCTCATGAAGAACATTGTCATATGCTCCTTTGATGTCGAGGAAATAGCGACAGATAATCGCTTGCACGTCTTTTGATGTTGAACGTAAGTAACCAAATCGATGACGTTGTCAATGGAACATCGGTGACGTCGAAAGCCAGCCATTGCGTCTGGATAAATTCATAGCGTTCCAGGTACCATTCAAGTCTGGCGAGGACCATTCGTTCCATCACCTTCCCAATGCAACTAGCCAGCGCGATTGGGCGGTAGAAGTAATCTCTAGAGGAGACTTGCCAGGTTTGAGGAGTGGTACCAGGCGGCTGGTCTTCCATTCTTGAGGAACGTTCCATTCTCCCAGGACTCATTGAAGACGTTCAGCAAGGCACTTCGCGCTAGTTCACCGAGGTGGCACAAGGTACAGTAAGAAATACCATCTGGTCCAGGGGACGACGACGATTACATAGGGCAAGTGCCGCGTCGAGCTCTTGAGTGCTGAACGGCAGATCCATGCGTGAGTCCCGTGGTCCGAACGTAGTCAGAGGTAGGGAACTTGATCCCATGACGGGCCTGTAATCATGGCACAGAAATCTTCCGCTACGTCGAGGTCTTGTCGGCGTTGGAAAAGTGCTAGTGCGTTGAATGGAAAGCGTTGTTCCGAACGGAACGTAGGCCTCTCACAGTTCTCCATATTTGAGACAGTGGCTTGCGGGGGTCAAGGGACTCACAATACTTTGTCCATCGTTCCGATTCCAGTTTATCCATGCGGCGTTGTATCTTCTTTTGAGTGCGCCGGGCTGTCCTAGATCGTGAATGGACTTCGTGCGTCGGTATCTTCGTTCGGCGCGACGACGAATAGCACGAAGTCGCTCCAACTCCAGGTCGAATTGCGAGTACTTCGATGAGCACATGAGCGTGCACATAGCGGTCTGCGCCGCTTCTTTAATAGCTTCCTGCAGTCCAGATAAAAGACCTTTCTGACAAGCGTCCTCCAGGTTGGTTAAACACAGTCCAATCAATTCTTCGTAGTGTGCTTGGCGGGTGAGTGTTAGACATGCCGTCAATCTTGAGGTAGGTGGGGATGTGATCGCTGCCATGTGTCTCAATGTCCAAAAAACCACTTAACGCGCGTGGCAAAGCGCGTGATACAAAGGTCAAGTCCAGGCAGCTGCTGTACACTGTGCCGCGTAGAAACGTAGGACTTGCGTCATTGAGCAGCAAGAGGTCATGATTGGAGGAAAACGAAGCGAGACTTCGTCCGGTTGCGTTGACTTTGAGCTTCCCCAATGGTGTGATGGGCGTTAAGTCCCCGGTGATAATCCAAAGACCAGGGGACGCTTTTATTATGTCTTCTAGTCTTTTGGTGTCAAACCGGCTTGATGGAGATAGGTACGCGCCTACAAGTGTAAAGGTGAGCTTTCTATTTTTGACGGTTAAGCAGACATACTGATTGTCGTCATGAGGTTGCACAGGCTGGATGACGTAAGTAAGCTCACGGCGAATAAAGACGACTACCTTGCTATTTCCGTTGTTATTTGAGGACGTAATTGACTCGTAGCCGGATAGTCTGATAGGGTGTGTTAAATTTGGTTCGCAGATAACGATTATTGGAAATCGGTTAATATGTACAAACTGGCGAAAATCAGCAATGCGAGATCTTAGACCTCTGGCGTTCCACTGAATAATCGATGCTTCTTTGACCTCCTTACGAAATGACTGGGGTTGTCAGCCATGGTTCACTCGAGGTTGCTAGGACTGGGCTCAGCGAGTCCAGCACTTGTAGTCCCCTCGAGCGGATGGAGTTTCCATGCTGGTCAGCATTACTCTGATGACATCAATTATGGACCGCAACATCGGGATGATTTGGCGGTCTACTGTTGGCAGAACACTCAACTGAAGTGTTGCTTCGATGGAGGCTTCAAACGTGTAGTCTCCTTGGGAGGCTGAGCGCTCGGGAGCGCTGGCCAGTCTTCTACACGGGAAGGATTTTCCGTTGGAGGCCTCCTTGTGATCTCGGGTCTGCTTGTACTCGAAGCTGATCGCGTTGGCACAATCTGTGCATGAACTGCACCTTGAGTTACGTTTCCGTCGATGACGTCGACGTCGACGCCGGATCTTTTCAGAAGCTTCACTGTGAGAAGAGCTGTCCTAACCATCTGTTTCAGGATAGCAAATTCTTTTTTGATCCGTGGCAGTTTAGATGTGGCTTCATGAGAACCGTTACAGTTGCCACATCTAATGTTGGTTGCGCGGCAGACGTCTGCAGTGTGCGACTCCGCACATCGAGGGCACACTACAGATTTTGCACAGGCGCCCTCGACATGTCCAATCTTGAAGCATTTGTGACATGAAGGCTTAGGGACAAACGGCCGAACAACATGTCGGAAGTGACCAACCTTGACATGCGAAGGGATAGAGTCGCCCTTGAAAACTATCTTCACGCAGCGGCTGTTTCCAAGGCGGCATACGTGCGTTATGACTACTCCTTCATACGCCGGTTTAATCAGAATGGGCAGGTCTGAGTTCGTAATTGCCAGGTCAATGTCGTAGATTACGCGGCAGTGCAGGTTTCTTCCATTGGTATAACCGGTCTTACTTTGATGTTTCCCAATTCTGTTATCTGTCGGAGCTTATCAGCGCATTTCCCCGGGTCGTGTCGACAGCCAAGACATTCTTGCGCGTGTTTATTCGGACCTCCTTAATTTCATTGGTGCCATTCCCTCAAGGAAAACGGAGAGAGCTTGCCTGTTTAATCCTCGAAGGCTGATGAAATTATCCACAGGGATGAAAAGGATGGTGTGCGGCCAGCGCTCAGGTTTGCATGCAGGGTTGATGTACTCCCGGGTGATGACGTCTTGATGAGTCTTCTTTTTGCCTTTCGGCTCCTCACCGATACAAAGCTGTCGTCCGATGAGTCGTCGCCTGTGACCGAGTAAATCTCAGTGTCTTCGCTGGTGCTAGACCAAGTACCTCGCTTCCTGAGGAGCTTGTCAAAGTAGACCTCTGGCGGCGGATTGCAGGATCCGCATCCATGACCACGAGAGCAGGCCCTCAGTGGAGTCTTCACTGCGGTGGACCGGTGCCCCTTGTCATGAAGAGCTCGTCGTGGTAGACTTCTGCCACACAGGACTGCGGGAGGCTCCGCGTCCATAGCCGCAAGGCTGGACACATAAAGCGCCCCGGAAATCGTGGAAAAATGGACGAAATATAGCTAGCCGAGATAGATGCGTTCTAGCAAAGAGCAACTTCGTCGTCGTTCCCCCTCACAGTAGCTTTCTGAAAAACCCAATGTCACTATGAGAGCGAGGTGGAAAGAAATGCAATAAAGATACAATGTTTTCAAATCGCTTTGAAAGAAGACGAGAAAACATCACTTTAAAAACAGATAATGCGGTGGAATTAAAAAGAAAAAGAAGTGGGGGCTGGGGCCTTAGGACGGTTTTCTTATACGCTGTACTGCGGCCGCTGAAACTCGGCTTTAAAACGACAAGTACTCAGGAAAAGAACAAGCTGTGCTTGAAAGGACGTTAAGGCTTGTTAATTGCTCCAGCTCTGGCGGCCTCGTCGTCGGCAGCTAAGGGCGCGACCTTTACAGCTCCGGGCGAAATGAAATATACATGGCGGAGGATTTCAATGAAGGGCACCTGCTCAGCTTGTCTGTAACATTCGCGAGTGGCGTATGTAAGTTAGCAAACCCGCGAAAACAGATAACAAAGGACCCCCCCCCCCCCCCCCCCCTAATATGAAAGGGAAGGTTATGAGCTCGGAATTATTTAGGAAGCGCTCCAGCAGAATTGATTTGAAAGACATACGGGAGCCCTGGCTCTCGTGAGACGTGGGCGGAGCGGCCCTCACGAGCACCTGGCCACATTACTGCTCCACAATTGGAGCGCGCGTGCAGGTGTAGAAGGCTCCTGCTGGATCCGGGGAACCGAAAGCTACTTTTGTAGTTAATTACTTCTTTTTTGTTTTTGATACTCTCTGGTCTTCGTTGATGGCTCGTGAAAATCAGCGCCCCCGCTTTCACCGAGTTCGACCACTCGGCTAGGGACGGATCGCAAAAGGTAAATATATTTGGCAGGTACATATAATCGTCGCAAAATGCGGCCTCTTGTGCTCTGAATAGGGCATACTGAAAAGAATGGCTGTACTTCAGCGTATTGAGACAAAGAAAGAAAGAGACAGAGAGAACATTTTTAATGTGAAAAACACAGGTCGGCTGCAACAACTTCGCCTGTGTCCTCACCTCCATTCTCCTTAACTATACGACTGGGTGCCTGCACATTGTGGCGTGCTGCGCGCAGAACATGCACGCGTATTGCGCATGTAAACAGTTCACTGTAAACGCTCATCGTCATCATCTCTCCTATGCCTTTTCATCGTAATGGAAATGTATATAGATGACAAAATGGTCAGAGCTAACCAACAACTAACTTTACTATAGAGTGCGTTTCTTCGTGTATCGTTGCAAAACACAGACACGTGCGCGCAAACACACGCATTAACTAAAACTGGCGCGCGTCCGCGCACAATCATGTTGTGGTGGCTCAGTTACCATGACGTTCTGCTACTTAGGTTGTGGGTTCGACTCACGACTTAGGGCCCATTCACACTTGCGACTAGGCGAGGTCGCGTGACCGATTGCGACTGGCGAGCAGAGAGCTACTTAAGACTAACGATCTTCACACTGGCAAATGCGACGGAGGAGTAGCTAAACGGAAATGTCTCACGATATGTTCACGTCGGCTTGAAATGTCATCGCCGCGTAAAATAAGCGTCAGCATTTACGGACGTCCTGTTCCTGCGCATCTGATTGGTTCAGCTGTTCTGCGACTGCGGTCGCGCGACTGAAAAATCGAGCAGAGAGCGACTGGACCGAAGCTGTCGCATTTCGAGAAAAGCGACCATTTGCGACTACTCGCGACTGGTCGCTTTGCGACTAACTTGGTCGCGCGACCTCGCCTAGTCGCAAGTGTGAATGGGCCTTTAGGCGGCTGCATTGCAGGAAGGCGATTTGAAAACTAATCAGCAGCCCTGCATTTTGGCGCATTTTTAGCTTAAAGGTTGATGTGGGATCGGAAAACCAATTAGCCAGAGCATGCACAATGTGGAAGACGAAGCGCAACACAAGGTTGCACAAACATGAATGCGTTTTCTTTTCTTCGCCAAGCTTAGTTTCGTTCACTCTTTTTTTTTTCTAATTTATTTTACGATTTATTTCTGCATTTTTGTTAATATGTACAAGCCAGGTTCTGGTTCTTCTAATTCTAACCTATACGTATTCTCAACTAATTACTTCAACGTTTTGTATATTATATTTTTATTACTTTTGTTACCCGATTCTGGGCCAATCACCCAGCATGGTTATGTGCCATTGACACACAAAGCTATACATTTACATTACGGCATCGGCACAAATCGATAGCCTGCACATCTATAACACAAAAGCTACAAACATCACGCACATCATCGAGAAAAAAAAAACGATAAATGACTGACTGCGCGTTCTTAATGCATCTTCGTATTTTCCTCGCGAGGTTATTTTTTTGTTTAAAACTAACTGTTGACCCAGTTTTTCTGTTGTCCTATCTATACAGCTTGCGTCGTTGTAGGGAAGCTGGTCTCGCATGGCGTGCTCGAAACAACTGAGAACTAGTATTTCTCTTGGTTTTCCTTTGCTTCGATGACGATTCCCACTCAGTCAACACGCCAGTCGGGAGTCGGGCAATCAATACACGAGTGCCGTTCGTTTGTGGCCTTAATCGAAACTTGCCGCCCCGCACGACATGAGCGACTAGAAAGAAACAAGAAATCTAGCTTTGCTTACGCTAACCTCGTGCGAAGCAAATATCTTACCCGTTTACGAAATAAACGTTGTGAAGCGAAGAAGCCAGCAGGTACTGGAAAAACAATTCTACCCACTGGTAGTAAATAGAGAATTACCATAACGCGTTTTTGTTTTCGCTGTGAAGCTATGTTGTTTTTTTTTTTTTTTTGCTCTTCCGTATTTATTTTTGTTCTGAGAAAGGTTCTTTTTTGTGTACTATGAGGCTTAATGATGAAGGTGCATCTCCTTCTAAAAAAAATAACCCTGCTGATAAATACAGTGCCTTCATAAACCAGACCACTCATAGGATTCCATTTTGCTCCATGTTTCCTTTACGCTCAATTATCATTTCACAGCTTTCATGACCCGTGGTGGACTTGAGCAATATTTGTTGTAACATTCGGCAGGCTTTTACAATGATGCCACGGGGACGCCGAGGATATCGAGGAGTTTCCGGCCTCGTACCGAGAGGTTCTTGCACACTATAGGAAAGAACGTATGACATATCCACAACCCCACGGGCGGCTGGACAGATCTCAGGCAGTCGACCTGAGGCGGTTGCAGACGGGCACTTTCACCAACCCCTATCACCTGCACCGCCTGTGGCCCGCGCTGCACCCGTCGCCCGGCTGCCCGTGGTGCGAGCACGAACGGGCTGATATGGCCCATATACTTTGGGAATGTCAACGCCCTGAAGAAGGAGGACCAAGAGGAAGGGGGAAGATAACAGCAGGACCCTCTGAAGCGGGGCGCCTCGCTGAGAGGTGGCAAGCCGCCCTCCTCAGCGAGGCACCCGAGGACCAGGAGTGGGCCGTCCAGCGGGCCAGGGCCATTGCCGAGGTCGATCAGGTCGATCAGGTCTCGAGAGCGCACCGGGCGGCCGCGGCTCATGGGGTCCCGGACTGAGGACTACATCCGCGCCCAGGGCCCGTCAAAGGACCCTGCGTTTTAACTTTATTGTAATAAATATTTATTCTCTCTCTCAATGTGCCACGAGGATTCAAACTTACGCCAAACGCATATCGAGTTGAGGATCTTACCTCTCAGACACTCTGCTGCAGCTGTCGAGAATACTGATGAAGCAGCTCCCATTGGATAACGCCCGTTCAACATCTGTATCAGATACAGCTGGCGTCGGCACCTTCGTCGTGTTCTAGCACGTTGCCTTCCCAGCTGCCGAGGTGGTCCAAAATTAAGCTTTTTCCACATGTAATGAAAATACTCGAACGCGTCTGCTTCGACTTCATTAGTCTTCTTCTACTAGCGCTCGGCTACTTCTCATGTTTGCTGGATGGCTCTGACGTCATCTTGTTTTCTTCAAGGATAGCGTGAGCCCTGTTCATGGGGAGGCCCAAATATATATATATATATATATATATATATATATATATAAAATCCGAACAAATCCAGCAGTAAGACGCTTAAGGGCTGTTTTAGCAGAGACCAGTGGCTAAGTCCGGATAGGTAAGAGGAGGAGGAGGAAAAACAAGTCTTTCCACTTCAACACCGGGAAACGCAACTTCCGCAAAACGAATACAGCTCGCACTTCGTTTACTTCTCGAAAGCAGATTGCCTCGCTCGCGTCCCTACGGATGCTCTCTCCAACAAGCACCGCATGAAGCAGTCGAAGGCTTAACGCACGTTATATTTCGCCAGCTACCACGCCATTGCTTCGTGTTACGGGCGAAACCATAATTGTTTATTCCGGTATTAAACTAAAGCAGTAAACAATGGTATGTCGCAATGTGTCGGAAAAAAAAGGCGGATTCCTTGCGCATCTAGGAATCGGTGATAAGCAAAGTTTTCGTTGATGTTTACTGAAATCTCTTCTTCACTTCTACTTCTCATCCTTTGTTTATGCAGCACAACGCTCCTCGCTCCTTGCACGCTGTGGTCCCATTTTGTTCGCTTAACTTCTTTCTCCACACTCAGCCGCTTTCGGCCAAGAATATTTACATTCCCTCTGACAAACGCCCATGGAGTTATACGTACCCAGTGGCTCACATTGGAGAGTCTTTAGATTAGGGGACGCAAGCGGCTTGCGTACGCAAGAAATAAGAGCCACGGTACTGCGCCTGTGCAGACCAGAGCCAGAGACTACGTAGGTGTACCGCAGTACCGTGGTCCATAGTTCTTGCCTATACGCAAGCCGCTTGCGCCCCCTAATCTAAAATTCTCTATTGTCTATTGGGTTAGGTACGCAATGTCAAATACCCAGTGGTCAAGGAGTTGTATAATCGGCAAGAGAGCAGCTGCTAGCACCCACAGAGTAGACAGAAAAGGCAAATAAAGCTTCGCGTTAGAAGAGACCTCGTTGTATTTTTGCCTTGCCGCTGCTGTATGCCATTGGCATTGTTGTGTTGTACTTCTGCAAGGAAATGCATCCTGCCTACTGCAGTGTGATTATTACTAGCGGTGCACCACAGCTCGTACTCTGGGCTGTGGGTACGTCGATTCGGACGCACATAAGTTACGCGAGGGAGACACGATGTTTGATTTGTTTGCAAATGCCTAGCGGCGCGACTTGCGTTGCTTGAGCGCTAGGCAGCCGGAAGAGTCAAACATAAGCGGTTACGTGAAATATCGGTTTCTCAAAAAAAAAAAAAAAAAAAACGTCACTACACCAACAGCAGGTCCGAGTTTAATCAACGGTCTATTGTTTCAAGTTCTCATTTCTTCTCACCTAAACAAGGAGACAAAACATGCACTCCTTCTCGTTCGGCGTAAATTCAAGCGCGTTTATAAAACCTTTTAAAACCTTTTACTTTTGTATTTTTTAACAATTGCGGACTCCAAAAGTTGCTTCTGGATTTCTCTGCGACCAGGAAATGCGAGTGATACTTAGAAGCCAAGTTGAAGCGAGAGTGGTACGCATCCAGCAGTATTATTTATAGAACCGAATGACTCCGGCCAACAGGGCTAATATTCAAACGAGTACGATGCAAGCGGGTGCACGTGTTGAGAGGCGTGTTTACGAGTGAGAAGGCAAATTGTAGGAAGCGAATACATGCGAGAAAGGGTCGAAGGGATGAACATTTGAAAAAAAAAAAGTTCAGCTAGAAAGATGAAGACAGCGGGGACACACAATATGCAAAGCAGGGATTCTCTCTTTATGTATCTGTCGTACCTGTGTTAAATCTGTATATGTATGTGTATCTGTGTGAAACTGTCTGGTGTCACCCCGACAGCTTTTAACACTTTGAAACACCTTATCATGCTACTTATTCTGTACCTGTTGAAATGTACCAGATTACTGCACTAGATCTGATATAAATGTGCGTGTTGGCAGAAACACGGGGGGGGGGGGGGGGGGGGGGTCGGTTAAAGAAGTAAATGGCAAAGTGCGATTGTGGCAAATATTGTTACCTGCCAAAAAACCAGTGAAGGAGTAAGTTGCTTCAATGGTGAGGACAAAGGTATACCAAATACGGTAGACATTGCAAAGCATGGAGAACGCAGACAGAATATAAGAGTGCCACATGTGTGAAATTCGTATTTTGACTGTTCTTCGTATATCATGACTTTCGTACTAGCATCAGCATCTTTGGGGTCACTTCAGCTACTTTTTCACTCCATTCGGTTCTCTAACAATGAGAGCTCGGCCGAAGAGAAGTAGCCGCCACAGGCACCTTGAACGTGCAGCGAATACGACAGAGGGTCGACAGTTCGAACAAAGCGAGGGCGGTACATATTTCTTGTCGATTTGTTCGCGGCCTTTGTCGTTCACCGCTCTAGAACGTCGTTATGCAAAGAGAGAGAGAGGGGGAAGAAAGAAATAAAACCATACGTGTGTACGGCACGTCTGATGACTTAGCCTATGCCGGAATTTCCCCTGCGTGTGCAGTTGTGTGCTTTTTTTACGCAGCGGCAAAACTACAGCTACCTACGCAAGTTAGGCATCGATTTTCACCGCGGGACGTTTTTTTTTATTATTTTATTATGTTCATTTGCGAGTGCCACCAATGCTAGATCTTGTGTGTTTGATCGGGCGGCCATGGTCACTGCGTACTTGTGTGACCACATGAAAAAGGGACGGGGCGAGGCAGCCTCTGCATAGCTGACGTCGAACCGTACCTCCAATAGGGCCTGGAACTGAAGTAGGCCTGCCAGGACCCCGTCGTCGAGCCTACGGCAAAACAACCGCGCGGAAGAGCTTGGGCGAAGCCGAGGAATTCCTGTTGCACGGTGCAAGCAACGAAAGGACAAAAAGGGGCGACCCAGTGCAAACATCCTCGCGTTTTGAGAATATCGATGATTCGTTATTTGCAAGCTGCGTGGCTCAGTTATCTTTGCTTCCTTGCATTCCTTGACTGTGCCCCTTCCACTATAAGTCTGAATCTTGCTTCCCTTTCGCTTTTCTGTGCACCTTATAGTTATTTCGCTCCGCGCTATTTCGTCGTCCATCCCTTACGAACGTCATGTTATCACGTTATTTTGTACTCGTTATTTCGAAGTAACGTTGCTTTTTGGCTTTTATTCACCGCGCTTCCCGAAGTGGAACACTTGAGAGCTAGTGCGAAAGGGGGGGAAAATAGAAAAAAAAAACACGCTCATAAATGAGAGTGAAGGAACCACAACTCCTTCAACTTATCAGGTGATTAACATGTTGTCTAAAAACAGCAACAACAGCCATTTATCGCTTCCCTTTCCTTTCGTTTTGTCTCAATTCCTTTTCTTTCCCTCTTTTACCCACTCACCCCGTTTTTTTTCGGCGAGGGTAACCAGCCTGACGTTACTCGGGCGAGCCTTCACGCATTTTCATCTGATAACTTTCAGTGCACTCTCGTTGCTGTACAAAAACCCACTTGCTGTTGTCCTTTTTCGTCCTTGACACTTGGACGCATGCAAGCCAAGCGTAGTGACTTTGATTTGCATACAAGATGCTACTTCGATAGATGCAACACGACTCGCTTCCACGGACGAACGCACACGAACGTGTACTCGGACGGATGCTTCGAACTGTTTTCGTACACAAGCCTTCCTAGATGTATAGAAAGAGCAGACTCATTTAAATGCACACTCCGCCTTGGAAACGGGAAAATCAGCCTGAATACAATCACCGTCACTGCATGGCGCCGCTCCGCGTCGTGACATGATCGATGAGGCCAAACGACCCGTTTCTGGCCATTTGTTATTCATTTGAATAGATTCGGTCATTCTTCAAAGCAAACGTGCACATGTTTTAACGTCAGAGTTCTATATAGGTATCTGAACTTTAAAATACTAATATAATAGGAGAAGTGCACCCCATACATATATTTGGTATTTTACAGTTGAACTATTTTCCTCATGCGCTCTCTCTTGTTAATCTAGACCTTATCTGCCTAACATTCTTACGGAACTAAGCAAATTTGAGCAGGAAGGAGTTTGTTTAATGTAAACTCAAAATTTAATTGTAGGAACCCGTTCACCACACAAACAAGCGCATGCGAAGCTATATAAACTTCTAGGTATATTCCGACTTTCTTAAAATACATACCTTGAGCAGCACGGCAATTTTGCGTGTACTCGCGGTCTTCTTTCATGCTCGAAAAAAAAAAACACCTTTATGTAACACGTATTGAGCAACAGAAAGCTATCGTGAGTTTCTCATGTTGCTCTGCAATTTTCTTATTGACACTTTTCATCTAATTATAATAATTAGAAGTTGGTTAATTAATTAAGACTAATTATGCAATTAGACGTAATGCAAAAAAAATAATTTGAGTATCGCCAAGCGATGGCAACTTCCAACTGTGGTTCTGTCCAACTACGTAACATTTGCATATTTTTAAAGTTTGGTCCAAATTAAGGGAAACACCCTGTACGTGCGAAATGGACGGTGAAAGCCCCACGAACCACCAAAAATAGTAAGTACACTTGCATAATTTTTTGCACTTAAGATACCCAACCAGTAGAATACCTAATATTAATAATAGCTATGAAACTGAGGGCTTGGTTTAGGAGAGCTTCGTAGTCAAAGAATACCACAGCACGGTTCAGTGCCTAATCTGGAAAAAGGATGCATGTCATTGAAACTCGTCTCCCTGTTTCAGTGATACGCACACCCCGTATTTGTCACGTGACTACCCATCTACCAAATGCTTCCTTCGTCATGAGCATTTAGCATGCTGCGTGCGCACCGCCGGCAGTATTGTGGGACTTTATATCCTCTTAGCTCCCTCTTTCCCTCTTTCTATTCCCCCTTTTCCTTACCCCCAGTGTAGGGTAGCAAATCGGACGCTCGTCTCTGTTTCTACACACTTGTAAATGCTCCTAATGTATAAGTGCTGGCTTCTCCCGACAATGACCCTTATTGTGGAGAAGACAGCTTTTCAGGCGGGTCACAAGCATATGGAAAGGAAGAACTCGTGTACGTTGAGTTAAACGAGAGAAACTACGTCTTTATTTCATAGACATTTAGTACATGAGAACAGGTGAAAACAAAATATCGTTTTATGAGTGCTTTATACACATATACATCCCAACACGCATCCAGTTCGCTAGAAAGAGAGGAAGAGAGAGCTCCTAGTTCTAACGAACAATGTCTATTCGGTGAATGTTCGCCTATATGCTACCATGCAGAGGATGAAGCGTAAGTAGAAAAAGGCCATAGAAAAAGTTGCAGTGGCTTAGCTCGGCTATGCCAGGATATACGTAGCGTTAGCAAAGGTTCAGCTGATTATTCTTAGCTTTCCTGGTTGTCTCCTACGCTCAACCGCTAATTGCCAGGCAACTACTTCGGGATCCGATGAGTCAAGCTTCTCCGTTCTTCTGCGCTGTTGAGCAGCATTTGCGCTCTCCTTCTCCGTGGCTATACCACACTGGCAAACGCCAGTCAGAAGCGCAGCGGCTCCAGCGCAGTGTCAGACGGCGACTGCACAGCGAGCGCGCGCCGGCGCCAGTGCGTCTACCACGGCTACGACGTCACTCCTCTGGAATGCGCAGACCGGCGGCGGTGAGTCGCGCGCGGCGGCGGCGGAGTGCGCGAGAGGTGCCGGCTCCGGTGGCTCCGGTGCGCAAGCCGTGTGACATCACTGATCCTTGCGCATGCGCAGCACGGCTCTTGATGTGCCGCGCGAAACGGGCTTGGCTAGGCCAGTGTAGCTAACGCTACAAAATATTGACAGAAGAATAAAGAGAAATGACGTGAACAACGAAGGTATAATTCTTGGGATCTTGTCTGTAAGGTGACAGGATCCCACGGTATAATTGGTGTACCGTAAGATGACATTGATATTAATAATGTTAGGTTTTTTTGTTCTGACAGGACCTAAATGTTAAACCAAGAGCTAGCCGACTTTCTCAAAACCCGTGGCAGCTGTTGCAGATGTGTTGTCGCGACAGTGAGTGGAGACAGAGTGACCTAATATCAGTCGCGCCTCTGCAGTAATCTCGTATTTTGCACGGTCTATGCGCTGCGCGGTAGGCGGCTTTGAGGCTAAGAAGTGTTCCATTGAACTTGTTTCCTAAGCCACTTGCTATGTACATGTCTTAAACTGCAGCTGAAACGACCGATTTCCGAGACATTCTGAGAAGCTTCGACATCAGCCTTTTTTCTAATCAAAACACCAACTTAGGCAAATCAAACTGCGTATCACAGGACAAAATGAAAGGTTTTTGAAGTCAATTCGCATCCTGACAAGAAGAATTACTTTAGAAGCTTTCCCCAGACCTCTCGAGAAACGTGCAATCGTAAGCAAAGAAGGCTCCGAACATGCAACAGGACCAAACTGCGTGCTCCTCTGCAGGGACACTGAGCTATCTGAATAGTTCTTATTTCCGGAGCCCACGGATGCAAACTGTCGGTGCAGAGAAACGCTGAGTAGTGCATCCTCAAGTGGGCGCTACACTGCAAGGGAGGGGGAGACGTCGCGCAGAGTCGCGCACGTGAGAGTCGTTAATCACGATGACAGTTTCGTCCATTCTGTCATCGAGTCGAAATATAGGAGGGGGGGGGGGGGGGGGGGGTGCAACGACGACGACAAGATAATACGGTCCTCTAAGCTGCTGTAAGAACGGCGTCGGCACGCAGCCGAGAGGGAGCGAGCGCACTCGAGCGAATCTCTTTAAAACCGTCTACAATGCGTCGTCATCGTCGTCGTCATCGTGGGACAAAACTAAATTTTCCCCCAAACGCAAATAGCACCCCCGCTACATGGATGATCACGAAGAAAAAAACGAAGGACGGCGAAAGATAAAGAAGAAGCAGAAGGTGGGGGGAAGGGGGGGGGGGGGGGCGTTGGGGAGACGAGAGAAGGGAACGGGCGGAACCCCGGGGCCGGGTTCGGAAGAGAGCTCGGCGGCGGCATTGTGCGAAGAGTGAAATATGGCAGGCATGTCGCTGAAGGCCTAAGCGGATTGGGCACAGCGCCAGCGTGGCCTCTTCTTCCAGCCGTATAGAGCCTTGTTCGCCCGTTTCAGAGCCAAGGCTCTGAGAATGATAGGTTCGAACTCGTTCAAGCGAGACGAAAACTAAGACCGTGTCTAAAGGAGGGGGAGAGGCTCCGAAAAGAAAGGACGGGGAAGGGGAATAACCAGCAGGGGCTGTTCTGCGCGTGTCTTTGAAACCTAGAAGGGAGCTTAGGAAAGGATGGTAAGAATAGAATAGAGACAGAACAATCGAGAGGCAGAGAGACCCAGCATAAAATTAAAGAAAAAAGAAGGGAGACAGAAGGGATTGCAACGAGCAAGTTGGAACACAGGGATGGCAGTGGGCAGAAGCAGAACGCTCGCTCCAAACCGATGGGAGCTTCACTTTCCAAATCGATGACCCACTTCTTGTTCTTACTGTTCTCCCAAAAGCGCGACGCGGGAGCCGGGCGTTTGGCTCGGTATACCTCGGATAGAAGTTGTAAAACCGCGACAACAAATTCAGGACGACGGCAAATGAACGTAGCAGACGTCTATCCGAAAGGAAAATAAAAGAGATAACACGTTAAACAAACAAAAAAAGCACTGAAGGAGGCGACCCTCCAGGCGCGGCGGTGTAAGCAGAAGCAATGCGCAGCAGCTTACGCTGCAGCGTATAACGGAGCGGCAGCTTTAAGCGGGCTCCCGTGCGGTGAACGCGGTATCCGGAGGCACTGGGTGCAGCGAACGAGCTCAATGGAGCTGGATACTTCTGTACAGAGGAGCCCACTTGTGTGTTCCGGCATCAGTTCCTTCCAGTTCGTGAATAACAATGAAGCGAAGAATGCTTCGGCGTTGGTAATACACGTATAGATAGCGGCAGGCCATCCTCGCGTGCTTGCGGAGGCTGGCACTATAGGTTCGTTCCAAGGTACAGCGCTGTAAGCTTACCTACTTCCCTTCCAGTTGAATTCGTGAGTGGACAAGAAAGAAAAAAAAAGTTAGCATTATACGCGTGAGGTGTTGATGTGTCCTTATCGAAGGACAGCGTTGTCAAACGTTAAGGTGAACTCTGATTAGCCTCCCAGAACTTCAGCGATATTCATTAACGAGAAAGATGATTAGCAAAGAAAATGACAAAGAAAAGATTACATTCCTTTCTCAGTCTCTCGGTAACCAAAAAAAAAAAAAAAGCATTGCAGCAATGACGGCATGGCGGAATAGAAACCATATAATTTTGAAAGGCATTTTTTAAGATTTCGATCTTTTACTCGGAGAGAAAAAAATCTTCCGAGGCGCAATGCAATTACTGGTTATCAGTAATCAGCTACAGACGAGCTTCGGCCAATATCTGATAGCGTATGCAGGCTTGCCTTAGGAAGTAGCTGTCTTGGAAATTATGATGTTGTGTTATTTGATTACCAGGTAGTCTCTTGGTGTACATACTGCCTTACAATTAGAAATTTTAGGAGTGCAAATTGTTTCAAATGTCAGCTAATGTTTTGTTTTTTTTCGGCACATAAAGAAAAGTACTTTACTGCAACGTGTTTTCTGTCGTCTTCGGTCACACAAAGCTAACCGAAGCCGTATGTGCAGACGGCTTCATGAGCCCCACTGCTTACCCGAGAAATGATTGTCTACGTATCCTACGCATTGGTGCTTCTAATCATATCGCTAATGAAGTTACACAGGGAACTATACCATACATACAGGACAGGCTTCGCCCTACCTAACTAGCTAACTAGTTAACTAGCTACTTTGTTGTAATTTCTGTGTTTGAATGGACCTTTTTTTTTCTTCAAAGCACACACATACACACATAAAAAAGTTCATTATTCCTACTCAGATGTTGCCTACTGTGAAAACTCCGTGATAAGTGGTAATGTAAGCAAGCCTAGCTTCCAGCGAGAGTTTCGAAAACACTTTTCATTAACTCTGTGCACCTTATCAGGTGATTTCAGGAGTGAACAATAAAGCGAATGGTTAGCACAGCAAACAGTCGGGGCTCGCACACAATTGAAATGCAAGGAACACAAGCAGAAGTCTAATTATTACTGCGAACGGGTGGTGCGACGAGTCGCAACGTCAACAAAGTCAGGTCGAGTGAGCAATTCATATGCGAGAGCAAACAAACGCACAATATATAAAAAAAACTGTAGGTTAGGAATAGAAAAAAAATTAATCGTAAAGCGACTGCAACACGATTGGCATCGAACTAATTTTGTATTATGCAACTGTCTTGCGCTGATTAAACAAGTCTCCTGGTATACCTTTGTGGCAAACGCGTCTGAATATTGATTTGTACCATCACCAAGATCGAAGGCTTAGTAGGTTTAGTGCCTGGTAAACCTGAAACTCCGGCCTTGATCGCCTATCTGTCCTGTCCCGTCTTTTTCATACCGTGATGGCAAGAAACCGAATTCGACGACCAGCAGATACCGTTGTTGTGGTTCACTGTTCATTTCAACCGCAGCAAACGGAGCATTCAGTGCGCCATGCGACGCGATTGGTTTCCCCTAGGGCATTTTACACTGCGAAGACGATCACTTGCCTTTGTTACAAGAGGGATTGGAAAGAAGCATTAATCAAGTCGTCTTAATTCCTTCGACGGAGAGCCGAGGATTGGCTCACAGACCGCCACATTAGCGGGAGGCAAAACACAAAGTGGCTGCGTGAGATTTCCGGTGCGAGGCTTCCGAACGGCAGTAATTGTATTTTATTGATCTGAAAAACACCCGTCTAGCTTACTCGAAAGGGTGTTTCTTTCTTCTTCTCATTATACTTCCCTCCAAGGGAAAGTGCGAATCACTTCCTTTCCTCAGGGGCCCGTTGGAGTTGAGTTGGTCCCAACATTAATATCGTGATCGATACTTTCATTACAAGTTTCTCGCCCAGGAAACAGAAAGAGGAAACGCAGGGATGTATGCCATGTTGCTGGCCGCACGCCAAGTAGCACTCAGCACGTGCTGCAAAAGCCAGTGATAGCAATGACATTCGGCGCTAATACATTCTATAAGTTTCACGTTGTGAATATAATATGCTGGTCGACTTTGTCTTAGTTTTTGCGACAACACTCGAGTCGTTTTTCTTTCTTTTTTTCTTCTCTAGTTTTTCTAAGTGCAACAGCACTTGAGAGGGGCCCAGAAACTGAATCTGTTCTGTCCGTTCGACTGTGCGTCTCGTATTTTCATTACGCCGTCGTCATCTGGCCACCTCTTCACCTTGGGATTTTCCACTCACCCTGTGGCTAAGCAAAACAAAATTGCACGCCACCGGCGCTGGAGATCGAATTCATTTCCCTGCGGCAGTGGATATAGTTAAGTGCCGGTTAAGCGCTTTCGCTTGTCAATTCTAGCAGGGTCCCGCGTGGAACGCACTCTGAGAGTGGTGACGTCTGTGCATGTACGCCTGTGATCAAAAGTATGCAGACCAGGGGTTCTGTGAAAAAAAAAAAGAAAATGTACGAGTTTCTCGGCAAAAACAGACTCACAGTCGGAGACTGACGAATGTACTGCGGCTGTTTGTCAATGCCAACTGCAGCTTTCGGTTTCAGGTTACTGCAAAGGCATCGAGACGACGTTGAAAATCAATGCTCTACGCGTACTTTTTATTATTGGTGTACTTCGGAGATCACCATGGGCAGTACAAAAATTAGGGGCAGCTTCACACTAAATGGTGTGAAGACTGGGCAAACAGGGAAGCTGGTGGCCCTTCTCTAGCCTTAACTTTGCTTTCCTTCGCTTAACTTGGTTTAGCTTGGCTGGTTCTTCACCAAACTTAGCCGACCCCGAGTTTTGGGAAGATACTCGGGGTCGGCGCAGTTTTCTAAAGGCCACTTTATGGACCGACGTAGCGTTGACGTGCGAGCGCGCTGGCACGGGGACGCCACGCCAGCGAAAGCGCAGCACTCTAAAGTCCGGCGCGAGGCGTGGTCGACGTATCCGGCGTCCGTCGGCGAGCCCCGGCTGCAGCCGGCGTCGAGATGCGACATGCTGCAATTCGCGCCGGCCTGGTCACCCAGAATGGACCGCATCCGCGTCTCGTCGAGCGAGATGAGCTGATGGATACTGGTAGTCGCACATGCAGCGAGTTCGCAGTTTCGTATCATCCCGAAACTCCTAGTTTCGTATAAAATGCGCTTGCGTCTAGGCGGTGCGGCGCGGCGCACACGTTGAGGTGTCGGTTTTCGCGCCTTCCATAATCACGGCTATCCACCAGCCCATCTTGCTCGACGAGACGCTGAATGCGGATCCATTCTGGGTGACGAGGCCGGCGCGAAATGCAGCATAGGCACCAGTGCATTGCAGTTTGCGCGCGATCTATGTGCCACTACAAGTGAAGCTTTGGGACGGCCAGTGTCAAAATCAGAAAAACTGGAGAGATGCTGTATACATTCGCCGTGATACTTTCGATCGCTTATCACGAAAGAAGACTGTCCCAGTTGTGAAAATATCAAAGTGCGCATGCTCTGCATATGATAGCACGCGTTCGCAATCGATATGAGCAGCGGGAACAATTGTGAGCTTGATATCGTCAAAACGCTGGGCATACCTCTCAAACGAGTGACGATAAAGAAGCCGTTGTCGTTCGGAATAGCGCATCATTTTCATCGCCTCTCTAGCGGCCGGCGTCGGCAATACTGGGGCGAAACATGAAATGTCGTAGCGCCATCTGAACAGTGAACGGAGCCCATGTCGCATCTCGACGCCGGCTGCAGCCGGGGCACGCCGACGAGCGCCGGATACGTCGGCCGCACCTCGCGCTGTAGCGAGGGCAACCTGGAAAAGGGGGGTAACCTCGCTGAGCGATGACGTCATCGCCAGGCGCCTAACCGGTAGCTTTAACAGCTACCGCTGTTAAAAAAGAACAATCAAATGTTTTACGCATCTCAAAATATTTCCTGAGAAGAAGGTAGTGTCCGCCGTGACAGCGCTATGCTGAAATAAGCAGTAAACGAAATCAAGCTGATAAATCGCTGAGTCTGCTGCTTTGTTTCTTTGATGCAGAGCACAGGCACAATGGCATCGCCCGCAGAGTGATTATCTTCGTTAACGCGATTGCGACAGGAAAGCGCATCGTATTCACGCGCTAGACGGAGCAAGGCCAAAACGGCAGAGTCGCCTAGGGCGAATTCGTGAGAACGGCTGGCATAGCACATCTAGGGAGAATACGCGGTGACCATTGTGCGCTTGGCGCCAATGCGCCCTCGTTAAAGTAAACAATGCGAGGTTGCACTGCGAGCACACGGTTTGCTCGACATACCGCCGGCAAGATTTGCTCGACATGCCACCGAAATGACATCGGGCTTTTTACGCACGCAGAAACGTCGGCGCGCCCAATTATTTCGTGCGCTAGAAAACGCTCAGCCCAGATTTTACGTTTGCATGTTTAATCGAGGGTACTTGTTTGAAATATCAGAGGAGTGTTCGCACTGATCACTCCTATTCTTTTTTTTTTTACTACGAACAGCGAGGGCATTTGTTTGAAATACCAGAGGAGTGTTCGCACTGATCACGCCTTTTATTTTTTTTTTTACTACGAACAGCAGTTACGAGCTACGAAATGAGCCGATAGTGTTCGCTTGTTTCTCGTACTTGAGTTCAGGCACTGCATAACGTGACGTAAAGACATAACCAACCTGCGCCTGGACGTGCAGTGCCAGGCACTGTGCATTCATCGAGATGCCGTGATCTGATTTAATTAAGAATTATGTACCGTATACCCACTATGAGGGATTTTCCAGGAGTCGGGTTGTACCTGGTAGAGGCCGCCTCGCGGAAGGCTTGCTTACCTGGTTTGTATCGTATGTCCTGTATGTACATACGGGTTGCTACAGAAAGCGCGCGCGTCCGTTTCTCCATGCGAACTACTTAATTTTAAAAAAATAATAAGATTCTGGGGCGTTACGTGCCAAAACTACGATATGATTATGATGCACGCGGTTGTGGAGCACTCCGGATTAACTTTGACCACCTGGGCTTCTTTTACACTCAGCTTATGCACGGTACACTGGCGTCTTTGCATTTCGCTCCCATCGAAATGCGGCTGCCGCGGCCGGGATTTGAACCCGCGCTCTCGGGCTTGACAGCGCAACGTCAAATCCACTACACCACTACTGCGGGTTGTAAACTGCTTGTTTCTTTATATTGGAGTGGATCCCTTCGGCATTGTTTAAGAGCTTCCAGGAATTAGTCCGGTGCTGCTGGAGTTTTCTAGCTAACTCTTTTTCATCCGCGAGTAAATAAATGGGGGGGAGGGGGTGTACTTGGTTTTTTACGAGATAACGTGTGACTCTCTCAGTGTACTCGGTGTCGGGGTCTCACAAGTGCTATGCGCATTAATTGTGTTGATGGAACCAAAGTGTCATTTCAGTTTCGCGGCACACATTTTCATGGACACAATCGCGTCTATTCTGTAAATACGTGCACGCGACAAAATAAAGTCTGTGCCCGCTTGTGTCTCAACAGTTATAATTTACTTTAACACCTTACCAAATCACTGGCGGGCGTAGAAACTTGGCAAGTCCACCGGACAGCTCATCGGCGGGCTCACGGCTACGCATTCAAATCGGCAACAGATGTTTTCTGATAGTCATCGTCACATATGAAAGCAAACTTGAAGGATTACTAAACGCAAAAAAAATTGCTATCCATTCTTTCTTTTTATCTGATAGCTGTCGCCCGAGTAACTACAGCGCCATGCAAGAATTACTGGAGTGCGCAGAAAAATGATATCGTCCTTTGAGGAGACTGCTTCAAAAATGCGCGCCAAATGGAGCGTGGCTTTTAAGCGTATAGGGTTTGTTTACGAGTTATCTCTGCACGTCAGGCAAATCGGAGGTATTCGTCACAAACCGCTGACGCACGCACCGGCTGGCGTGGTCCAGCAGTCCCAAGCCACACAATGGTCGTGTCTCGCCGAGATCTAGACGCACGCCGCGTACGCCATTCTTCCCTCTTTCATTCTGCGCTTCTCCGCCTTCCCACGGGATAACAAGCTTGGTTCCCTGCCGCTTTGTTGCTGTTGTCCTCTGAACTCGTGGCTCATATTCACTATGGGTGATTGGCTGTCGCTCTTGTTATAAAACGTGCAGCACCCTTCCTCCTTCTCACCTTGTCTCCCCTATTATCCCGTTGTATAAAGGTTTCGGCCGATCACAATAAGGGTTGGACAACTGCACCGACCCACGCTCCAGGGATACCACGTGACCGCCCCCCCCCCCCCCCTCATTTTCGTGACGTACACAAATGACCTGTAAACGAACCCTACACTAAGAAATTTGGCGCGTTTTTACAGCGAAGCTGTTTAGCACCTAGCCCCTGTATGCTACCCTGCACGCGTTCAGAGGGGAGAGGGGGGGGGGGGGGGAGGAATACGCTGGCTTACTTCCGTATCACGGCGCGTGGACAGGAATGGACACGGGTAAGGAAAAGGAGAAATAATGTGGCGACGGCGCGGGTGCACATGGCATGCGCTTCTGTGGTTATAACATCACGCGCGTCGGAGGTTCCGGCGCGGCTGCAGCAGCGGTAGCGGCAGATGCGTGGGAGGTGCACGCCGTGACCACGGCGGCGCTTGTGTCGGCGTAGTGTGGTGTTGTATGAAAAAAAAAAAACAGTATTATTTCATAATGTATGCAGCGCATGTATGCACCCTAAACATCTTCGCTGGTGATCCGTCCCCGTATGAATGTTGCGGCCCCACGATTACTTTTTTTGTTCGTCACTATAAAAGGTGTTACAATTCATGATTTCTTGCACGTTCGAGGAATTGAGACGTCATACCATGATTTAGCAGTCAGCGGCTAACAGAGCCAAAAAAGCGAGACAAAGGCTTTTCGTCAGTTTTCCGTTAAAGCGTTCTCTACCGCTCACATTAGCATCGTAAATGCTTTTACCAGCTATTTGTACGAAGGCTGTAGATTTAAATCATCTCCTAGCTTTTTGTTCCCCCGATAGACTGTCCGTATACGTGTACAAATACCAACGTGGATTTACGTGAAAGAAAGAAGGAAACAGAAGAGTGCCTGCTTTATGTTATAAAAACCATTAAACATCGGCCTAACGAGAAACCTTCGCATGAATTTCATACGCACACATGGTTCCTCGCAAGTTCAGCAATCATCATCATCATAATCAGCCTACATTTATACCCACTGCAGGACGAAGGTATCTCCCTGCGATCTCCAATTACCCCTGTCTTGATAGAGCTGATTGCAATTTTCACCTGCAAATTTCCTAACTTCATCGACCCACCTATAGTTTTCCACCGTCCTCGACTGCTCTTCCCTTCCCTTGGCATCCATTCTGTAACTCTAATGGTCCACCGGTTAGCTACCCTACGCATAACATGGCCTGCCCAACTACATTTGTTTCTCTTAATGCCAACTAGAAAATCGGCTATCCGCGTTTGCTCTCTGATCCACACCACTCTTCCTGTCTCTTACCGTTACGCCTGGCGTTTTTCCTTCCATCGCTCTTTGTGCGGTCCTTAACTTGTTCTCGAGCTTTTTTGTTAGCCTCCACTTTTCTGCCCAGTATGTTTGATCCGGTAGAATCAAGGGCCCCTCTATATCCCCAACCAACCCGGACCTCTGTCATACCAAATTACGATCGTGTTATCGTGTTTTTACTATAAGGCTGCATCCACGGGATCATTCTGGAAGGCACTCCTATGCCCATTTGTCTGCGTAGCACGCAATTTAGTTTAATGGGTCGAAAGTGAACGTAACGCGCGCGTCCCGGGCCTCGCGAGCGTTTTTTGAGAGGCAAGCGCACGCGCTAACCACAAGCGACGCATTTCCGGCGTTTCAGCGCTTCCGCGTCGTATCGAGCGGCGAGTGAGCGCTTGCCTCACCGGATATATCGACGTTCGGACGGAAAATTCGATGTAGCGGCGGTCGATTTGAAGTCCACGCATGCTTTCATGTTCACACATGTTTTGGTACGCACGAGCTTGTGTCCTGCGTGCATTCGCAAATATTTATAATTGTCTGCGGAAGGTATACGCTCGAAAAAACTCTTCCTCGAAATCGAACGCACTTGGACACGTGATTTGTTCCCGAAATGTAATAAAGCTAAACACCGAACTCTGGCCAGAGCAGGGACCGCAATTTAACAGTCGAATATACCACGACTGTATAATTACGAGCCATCGATGCTTCTCTCTCTCGTTTATTTTTATTTTTTTCGCGGGCTGCAAGGTTTGTCCACATTTTGTTTAAAAGCTCTCCATTTGTTAACCACTGCGGTGCCGCTTCCCGCATAAAGAAAAGAGAAGATATACGATACGCGGATAACGATGCTTTCTAACCTTAATTTTCCATTGTCGCACGTCCCTGCCTTACAATTCCCTTTTCACGGACTGCTGGTTGAAAGCTCACGTGGGGATGTTCCGATACGTAAACCAAAACGTAAGCTTGCATTTTTAGTCTATCATTGGGATTTATATTATCCGCATTTGTAAGCAGAGAATTAACCGCTTAGTGGGTTTTTGTAAAGTGATCATGAGGATGTTTTTTCTTTCACTAGGCTTTTATATGTGTACGATACTTATTTCCGACTTGAAAATATGCGCAGGTCTATTTGTCCCCGCTGTAAATAAATAAATAAATAAATAAATAAATAAATAAATAAATAAATAAATAAATAAATAAATAAATATTTGCTTAGGGTGGTATAACTTGATAAATTTTTCACGAACGCAAAAGTTAGGCAGAGAGAATGAATATTGTAATCTATTAGCTGGTAATAATCATCTGAACACACTTGGCAGCTAATGACCATCCAGATTGACCCGATATGAAGAAACGGCCGCAAATGACAGGAGAAAAAAAAAAAAAACCCGACTTGCTTACCTCTGGAGAAAAACTTTCTGACGTGCACATTAATGTTATTTCCTACCGTGGTCATATTTTTCATCAGTTGACTCTCCCTATATCAACCGCACTCGTTCGTTAGAAGGTGCACCTAAATTGAACTGTCCCACGCAATCGAGCAAACGTGCGAGGAGCTGTTTCTTTCTTATTCATTATATTTTTTTTTTCGTCGAGAAGCATCGACCTCCCCAGTCTTTATAGCGGCGTTCTGTATAATCAACATCAAACTCGTGAACTCTTGTCGCGATCGTCAGAGGGCGATCGAGCGATTACTTCGGACAAAAAAAAAAAGAAAAAAGTCTGGAAATCAACTGACGTGAGACAATCATAGCGATATCGAGTTAAAAGGGAAAAAAAAATGCGACGAAACCGGCACGTCGCAGATTATCTGTACTCACGCGATGTGCCTCTTTCGAACGAGAAAAGCTCGATGCTTCGCTGTCGTCTGGTGGGCTCGAGCAAAATTTCTCACCGATGTCTCAACTGCGCGTTGCTCTCTCTCTCTCTCTCTCCCGCTTTTTTTTTGAATAATTTCGACACCACTTTTAGCAGTCGCTTGTGCTAAACCTGAGACATATTGACTCTCACAAGAGGCTCAGATAAAATATTGAGTCCGTTAAGCCGATGAAAGTTGGAACAAGCAGTGTTGACAGTTGGGCGGGTTTATACAGCTGCGTGATTTTAACGGCGATAGCGTTAAGGGCCCCGTGTCGCAGAAAATCCTGCGTCGGTGTCGGCGTCGGTGTGGATGAGGGCGTCCGTGGCGGAGAAAATAATCCCCAACCACCCCGACCGCGCAGGCCCTCCACGTGGTGCAGGGTATTGGTGAACAAAAATTCAATTTATCACAATGAAATTCGTCGGAAAAATGGTAAAGTACGACTTAACCACAACCCACAGACATGATGGCCTCGGATTGTAATTTGCATGCACGAGAAAACATAATTCTGTTACGAGGAAGCTCAAACACAAACCCCTTTTCCAGCATTTATACCATACCAACACGGCGCGCTCGGGTACTTGCGAAAATGCTATCCAGACGGCGCTCGCATCCTCGGCAGGTTAGGGAGCCTACATGCAACGCCGTTTTAAAACGGCGTTAAAACGGCGTTGCATGTAGGCACCTATAGGCAGGTCAAATTGGGACTTCGCCTGCCTAATGCGTGTAGGACACGCGCGCGCGTCGGGGCAATAGCCAACAATTATTAAAATAATAAAAAAAAGGTGCTAGGGCCTTCACATTTTAATATAGGACGACTCTTATGTTGCCCCTGAAAAAACGTCTTTTCAGCAATGCAATTCTGTTTAAAAGTGAAGCCGAGCTTAAGGGGATCGGTGTAAGCTTGGTCTTTGTAAGCTGGCTTTCCCACGTTCTGTGTTGCAGTGAAGCCCACTGAAATAAAAATGTGATGCGAACGGGGCCCGATAACGCTATCGCGTTCCACTCTTAAAGGCGAAGCTTAAGCGTCCTCCAATTTTTATTAACGCGGTAGCGTTAAGGCCCCGTGTCGCACAAAATCTGGTGTCGGCGTCCGGCGTTGGCGTCCCGTGAGCGAAAATTGCTGCGTGACTGGCCTCTCGAGGCACTTTGCGTGTATTCGCGGGCTTCTTTCACGCTCTGTAAAACACTTTTATGTAGCACGTGTTGAGCAACAGAAAGCTGTATAGGGAGTTTTTCATGTTGCTGTACAATTTTCTCATTGACACTTTTCATCTAATTATAATAGGTTAAAAGTAATTAATTATTTAATAATTAATTAAGACTAATTATGTGATTAGGCGGAATGCAAAAATAATCTCGGTATCTCCAAGCGATGGCAAACAACATTACCTTGGTTCTGTCCAGCTACGTGTTCGAATATTTTTAAATCTTGGTGCATAATAGTTGGGACACCCTGTATATATATCTATTTGCTCTGTGACAATCGTCTGCTTTTGTTTCTTATTGTACATCTCTACTTATCAGTTGCATAGCGCGTTCTTTTACAGCCTTCGTCGAAGTTGTTAGTAGAAACAACCTAGCTTGTGTTCTGTGATAGTGTAAGAACGTATATATATATATATATATATATATATATATATATATATGAGATTTTATTTTTGTAGTTTTGCCTCTAAGGGGTGTTATAACAGGTATGGATCCCAACGTTCCTTTATTTAGCATTCCAGACGGATATTTTGATTCGCACACCACTTTTTGAAAAATAAAGTGACATATTCTAAATTGTGTTGTTACGCGAACAAAAGAATTTGCGTATGACAATGGAACATTAGTATAATAGAAACGCGGAAAAGAAATGTTTTTGCATGCCACGCAATAACGAACAGAAGCCGAACAAAGGAAACATTGTTAACTGGAAAGAACAAATCGCAGTACGCTGACCAACGCAACTGTTCTCCGGGGCAATTTTTTTTTTTTTCGTTAGCGCACGTAACAGCACTTCCGTCCTTGGAAATTGGCCACGTGGGACTTCTGCGTGTTGCCAATAAGCAATTAACGTTCGTTGTACGTCGCCTGTTAGTGCCGGCGAGATGAACAATGAGGAATTCGATCGAAACATTCGCGTAGACAAGCTGGAATTGCGAGTGTTCTTGTCGAGCTCAGCCAACTGCAGCAATCGCTGAGGCCAGAGACTCAATTGTCGCGTACGGAAACCGCGGGCGCGTTTCTTGTCGCGAAATAGATAACGCCAACAATAACTCGGCGACGTTGCAAATTCGGCTGCGAACTTACCGCACGCACTCAAAATGAGCCTCTTTTTGAGACCTTTTTTTTTTTTTTTTTTTTTTTTTTTTTTTTTTGTAGCGCAGTTGCGCAAGTTGTTTCAATCTTGGGGAAGCAGTTTTACACGAGCGTGGAAAAAATTACCCAATTTCTGGCGTAGAACTGAAAGCTGAACGGGTGCGTACTGGTTTATGGTTAAACTATATTAATACGCGCGCGCACAAGCCGTCGAAAAAATGAATTGTAATTATGTAATGCTAATGTACCTGGGCCTGTATTCACAAAAAGAGTTTTTACGCTAGAGCTGTTCGTAAGAGAAGACAGCAGCCAGTCGCCATGATGGACATATTATCAGTGACGGCGGCTGGCCAACCGCAAAGAGAACTTACGAAAGAAAAGCTTCGCGAATGCGACCCAAGAATTGTTGCATTCCCTTTCGTTTTCTTCGCAACTGTTAGTTAGAATGAACGATAAGGTTTCCCACGAAAACTTTTAGGAGAAGCCCTTGCACTGCGCTCTACCGCATGCTGCAAGTGTGGCGGTTCCGGCAGCAGGATAATGATAGGTATGCAGTACACAAGTTGGCCTAAACTTCGTCCTCGTGCTTTCAAGTGGCTATGTGACTTGGCGAACTAATCGTTTCAACGAAGCATTGCGCTATAAATGCAACACGCATGGACTCAGATACCAACTGCCTTGCTCTGTTTAGATAGCTGCGAGTTTATGGAAATCTAGAAAAGGTAAAGCGGTGAAAAGAGGTAACGTCACGAATAAACAAGCACGAAGATTGGACAAAAACCTTGTGCTAACCATCATTTCCATGGTATAGCCGAACGATAGCAGTGCTATAGTTGCTTCTAGTAATTTTTGTAGAAAATTCTTATGGAATGAACGATTGAGCTATACATGCTCTGGGAATGACAATCGTCAGTTTATACATAAAGATGCAGGTTCGCATTTCTTTTTTTTTTTCATCTGTCATAACTAAGCTGCGAATCGGTGTTTGTGTGGTTTTGCCCGTGGCCCTTCGTCTGGCGTTTTCGCTGCCGTTTAGCCGCGTACACGCAGTTTTCACACCAGACGCTCGACTTTTGACGCTCACGCGAACTTCGACGGCTCTTAAAAAAAGACTTACAGTTAGTTGAGTTGGATCCAACTTCGCGTCCCTATCTTACAATAGAGAATATGTCCATAACGAGCTCTACTCTGTTTCGAGACCTATACGGCGTCACTCGTTACTCTTATCTTAGATGAGTGCAGCGCCGTAGCTAATCAAAACACTGAACTTTATTCATACGCTGGGATGGAAAACGCAGCCTCCGAACTGTCATCGGTCGTTGATGCATCCGTGAAGACAAACGCGTTGTTCTCCTCTAGTCGGCTCACATGCAGGTCGCGGGATCATATCCCGGCCGCGGCGGCCGCATGTCCAAGAGGGCTAAATACAGAAAACGCCCGTGTCCCGTGTATTGGGGGCGCGTTAAAGATTCCCTCGTAGTCAAAATTATACCGGAGTCCCCCACTACGGCGTGCCTCATAATCAAATCGTGGTTTTGGCACATAATTACCTATAATTCATTCATTCAAAAGCAGTGCCAGAAATCAAACCAAGTCCTTTTTGGCCACAATGCGGGGCCTTATTCACGTAAAGCAATTTTTCCGTTTGCAAACAGCGACTCGGGAATCTACGGGAAATCTACGACCCAGAGAATCTACGGGTAACGTAGATTACTTCCGGGCGCGGGCCGGGTCCGGGTATCGGCATAAATGTTTTGATTGGGCTCGGGTGGGCAGCCCAACGTAAAAACGGGCCCGGGCCCGGCCCGGGCTGGAAAAATCGGCCCGTGCAGTGCTCTAGTATAGGTTGTGTCCGAGTCCTATTTTTTCGAGTCTCTCAAGAAGACCGATCATTGCCACGTTGAATAGGAAGGGGGATAGGACCGATTGGAGTTTTACTTTAAGATGATAACTTAGACAAGTCCTAATGCTGTCGCCTTCAAATCTCGCAAGGATACCTAAGTGTCGACTGTCAACTTTTTGCTTCTTCTTGCTGGTTTTCTTTTTCCTCTTTATTTCTAGTCCGTTTAGCGTATTTGGAACGTTTGCATAGCCGGCACGATAGGTGCCTCCTCTGTTTATTTGCTATTAAAAATGTTTAAACTGGAAAACCTGTATTTGATCACCACCTGCTACATGACTGACTGCAGTCAATCGAACATTTATGCGTGCATACAGCTGCAGTCTAAGGTATACTTTCAGAAATCCCTATAGAACGCGGGCATGGAATAGTTCGAATAACTTTGAACGAACGCGCTTTAAAACGTAGCTACCACAAAAACAACAACATCAACAACAGCAGTCTGGAACTTTCTTATCAAGGCAGCCCGACATTCGAATACGCAATTAATACATCCATGTATGGGCAACTGGGATGTCGCTTCGGGCACACAACGCATTAGCGACGCATTGCCGCAACGCTGAGCACGGCGGTTGGGCTTAGTGGACCAATATTTGCATAAACCAGCGTTTCTTTTTTTTTCAATTTTTTAGTGCTTCCATGAGCACGTGACAGACAGGAATATACGGTAATTACTATGAAAATAAAGATAGAAGAAATAAACCAAACTCCGCATTAGCGTGCAAGCTGAGACGCGCCTGGTGCTGGCATCAACGACAACGGTACGTGGAACGCATACGAGCCGGAACTTGAAGTGGGCCTACAGTTTTCTTCTTCGTGTTGAATAGATGTCGTACGAAGGCAAACAAAGCAGCGACGGACGCTGACATGGGCCGGGCCTTAATTAAGGCACAGCTCAGGAAACACGAGGCGCCTTTCTTTCTGCTCGCGTGTTTGTCTTTGCCGGTAATAATAAAGAAAATAGAGCGTTGTGATTTGCCCAGTGTGCACATAGAGATACTTCGTCCCGTCAATCGCATGCAGCACAGTTAGGGCTACGAATCACGTCATCTGCAGACAATGTTTTGTATCTCAGCAACTTGGTTGCGCATCCCAACACGTCTTGCGCATAAAGCAGGAACGCGAAAAAAAAAAAAAAAAAAAAACGCGAACACGAAGCATGTCTCCTTTCGTCTAGTAACCGGCTGATCTACATTTGTTTCTAAACTCGGCTTCACAGTTTTATTTAAACCTGTGATTGGTACTCAAACAACGCTAATTGCATGAGTGCCAGTTTAAAAAAAAACATGCGCTGAAATTTTCAACGCTGTTCTTGCGCTGAATAATCAACCACATGCTAGTTTTTATTTTTATTATTATCGCACTCCAAGGTAAAAATGTTATGACAGAATCGTCTACGACCAACTAAGGTGCTATACGTGTATTGACTTCGGAGAGCCCGACAGACCTATCGCGAAGCAGCTAATAATTTTGTAAGGCCAGGTCCACATTATACCAGACAAAAACACCTTCGACAGGAAGAAATCGTGGACTACGGTGAATGACTTCGACCGGTGGGTAGTCTAGAGGACCATTTCGCGGCCCAGGACAGTCTTTTGGCTTCCGCGAGGGAGTCGGGCATACTACTAGGTCGGTTGCAGACACTGCCCATTCTGACTCTTACTTCCACCGTTTTATCCTGTCGAAACAACAGGACACAGCACTGCTTGAAACACGTCGCCAGCGTCATCATTTTTTTTAACCATCTATAGATGCGTAACACCATGTCGGCTGTGATGACATCAGACCATATAACACCAACAGCGGGTATGCACTGACGTCGTTCGGACGATTATGATCTGCGAAAAACATGCACCTGTTGTCAAACGTTTAGAGCCGCGTTGGCGGGTGGTTTTTGAAAGTGCGGAAAACTCGGCGTGTTCAGTCTGCATAGATTTTGAGCGGCAAAGATACGACAGCGGTAAATAGCACACGGCTTCCATTCGGTATTCGCGTGATTGCGATTTGACCTTTCGAGAATGAGAGAGAGAGAGAAATGAGGCCCTACACCCGCAGCAAGTACACTTGTATAAAATGACGTATCATACGCACAACCAGAGCCATACACAGAGCAGTATACAGTCATGCGCATTCTGACAACGCCTCGGCGCGCCCGGCCCCGTATATACCTTTGGTCGTGCTGCACAGAATTGCCGTGGTTAAGCAAGACGCTGCGGCGTCGCGTCCCTGAAACTTTATCCTACGCACATAAAGGCGACATTCGCTTACTCCGCAGCCTTTCGCACGAAGCGCTGGCAGCAGCGAGCGGGCTTTCTTTCATTTGCCCGCACTTTATCCTTCCTCCCATCGCTCTCTCTCTTTCTCTTGTCCACGCGCACAAAATGGATGAGCGAAGAAGGCCCGGCAGCGTCAACAGAAGCAGCAGCAGCAGCAGCACCGGACCAACGTTTGCACGGAACAAGCGGATTGGGTTCCCGCGTGCTCCGGTGCCGCGCGAATGCGTCGCGTTGGCCTGCCGTCTCCCAGCGCGCCATCGTGTTCTTTGTCGCGACATTTCTTTCTTCGTCTTCATCTCAGGCACTGCTGCAATGCGCGCCACAGAATGCCGGCAAGCAACCGCGCGCCTTTCTCCTGGGGCCAGTATAGGACTCCAAAAAAAGAAAGCTCGACGGCGAGACGATTCAGGCGCATATGTGGCGATGGAGCTTGATTAAAAACCTCGCGCGGCCGCAGCGAATATTACTGCGCCGACGAGTCGTTTCTTTTGTTCGTGCCCACCCCGAACGACCTTCATTTCGACTTCCTCAGTCACTTTCCGCATTTCTTTATTTGTTTTTCTTTCTTCCTCTTTTGTGACGTTGCATACAGCGACATCGCGTTCCGCCTTCATCTCGTGACCTTGGTCGTCCAGTTCTTCCGCCCTATCCTATGAAGAGTGGTGTGATCGCTAAGTCAGCTAAGGCGTTGCGCTGCTGAGCACGAGATCGCGGGATCGAATCCCCGCCACGGCGGCCGCATTTCGATGGAGGCGAAATGCAAAAACGCCCGTGCGCTTGCGTTGTAGTGCACGTTGAAGAACCCCAGGTGGTCGAAATTATTTCGGAGCCCTCCACTACGGTGTGCCTCATAATCAAAACTGGTTTTGGCACGTAAAACCCCAGAAAGAAGAAGAAGAATGTTCTTGCAAACCTGCACAGACTTTATAACTGGATTGGAGCACTCAGAATCTATTCCAGTCCTTCCCTTATCGCATCGAAGTTAACCGCATCGAAGTTAACCGCATCGAAGTTAACCGCATCGAAGTTAACCGCATCGAAGTTAACGCATCGAAGTTAACCGCATCGAAGTTAACCGCATCGAAGTTAACCGCATCGAAGTTAACCGCATCGATTATTGCACTCTTTACAGACTCCCACGCTGCCCTTAGCAGATTAAAATGCAGTCAGATTGATTGTCCAGTTGTGCGCAGCATTATTGACTCTGCCAACAAAATTGCATCACGTGGGGTATCTCTCGTTACCCAGTGGGTACATAGGGATCGCCGGAAATGAAGAGGCTGATCGGCTGGCTTCAACTAGCGCTCATAACGACTGGTGTCTGCCCAGAAATTGTGTGCAAGCTTGATGACGCTCGTCTGCTGATTCGTCGCCACCTACTCAAGCAGCATCCAGACCAGCGCGTCGCAAATTGAACGTTCCCGCCCCGTGTTCGCGCTCGAGGCTCTCTTCGTCGGGCTAGAGCACAACTACTCAAGCTAAGGATTGGCTGTGTGAACGTGTGCGAACTTTTATACCGACAACGAAGTGTGGACAGTCCATCGTGTACGTTTTGCGGTTGCTGCGAGACACTTCAGCACCTGATTTTGGAGTGTCCCGCTTTCATTGCGCTGCGCACGTCGCTAGTGAGGGACTATCGTGTCCTTGGCCTGCGGTATACGACACTCGACGAAAGTTTGTACCGGTTGCGATTGTTTGGACGGTTGTGCGTCTCGACGCGATCAGACTCATCGCACTCTCCTTATTTTTCGAGAAGTAACTAACTTAGGTTCACGTTTATATCTTACTTCTGTTATCAAATGACAAGACCTCAGACACTATTTTTTTTTATTTTAAAATGATTTACTAGCGACTAGCGTGACCTTTGTGCGTGAGGTGTTCTGTGTGTTCTGCTTTATTCTTTGAGAGTTTCTATCTTTCCCTTTGTTTTCTCTTTTCTCCCCTTCTTCCTATACTTCCATTTCTATGTTTCTGCCTCCTCCTTTCTGAAGAGTAGGCAGGCGTTGTGCGCCTTCCGGTGGCAGTTGCCAGCCTGCTCCTCACTGTCCCTTTGCTGTCAAGTGTACATAAGTTTTCAATACAAATCATAACAATAAGAATGATGCGGTATAGGTGGTTTACAAGGCTACCTTGCTTGGGTGTCGGCGTCTCAGAAGTTCAGCTCGCCAGTCGCTTCGGCAGCCCCGACAGTGAGCGCACAAATTTTAGCGCCAAATCACAAAAGTTATCGTCAGCAACGTCCGCCCTGGCCATTGCTATGATCACCACCAAGATTGGCTGATGTCTGTTCCTACCAACAGCTCAAACGTACAAATCTTTTTTTTCTCTCTCTCTCTCTCTATCTCTCTCTTTTTTTTCTTTTTTGTAAATTTGGCGTCTGATCACCAGCAAAACGAAAGAACTGGGGCCGAATTCACAAAGCTTTTTGTTCTTAAAAGTGGTTTGACATTGGCCTGCCCCATTAGCTGATATTATGATCGACATCCTGACTGGCTACCACCTACTGTTACGGACAGTCGTAACGTAAAAACATTTTTTTTTGCGAATACCCAACCTGACATTTAGAAGATGGACACTTGTACAGGAAATGAAGGTATATAAAGAAATAGAACGTCCGAGTATAGTGTCAATGTTTCGACAAGAAAACTTGTCATCTTCATGCACTACAGCGGACATACTTGGCGTGATTTAAAGGGGCTCCTCTAGCACAGGCGAGAAGAGCCCGCAATGCTAAGCTTAGAGTGAGTGTTTGGGAAACGTGCAGAAGGCGCTGTCGGAAAGAGTGGGTGAGAAATGCTTGTTCTTTCAAAGGCTACACGGTGAACAATGTTGCTTGCTTTTAACAGAGGCCACTCCGAGGCCGCTATAATTCCTTTGGCTTGATTCTATTATTTTAGAGTCACCCACCGTTCACGACAGCCGATCACGGTGATAACGTGGGCGAACTCTAGACGAAATGCGAAAGGAAATAGCATTGGAATAGAATCGTTGCATTATACCGGTCCTATTCTTGATACATTGGCTTAGGAATGGTGCATCAACTCCGTTTGTTCTTCCGTATTCTGCGATATATGTTGATAGAAGTGGTGATGTAAGTTGACCGGAACGAATGCTATTACACAAATCGGTGAAAAGAAAAGCCAAAACGAGAAACACTGAAAGAAAATCAGTCGTGTCTTAGGCCTAAGAGCAACATAAAAGGAGACATATCGATCGGTTCGAATTTATCGCTAACATACCTACACATTTATAGGCCATATATTTACCGTGGCGAAGGCCGATACGCCTTCTATTCATAGACCATCGATAAATGGAAACGTTATCCTCTAAAACGGAGCAGCAAGAGCCTTGAGCGTACACTATGCCATGTAAACTTAGATCGTAGGGAACCCTTTAACATTTTTTTTTTTTTTTTTTGGGGGGGGGGGGGGGGGGGTCCCCCAGAAAATAAAGTATGGGAGAACTTCACTGGCAAGTAACATGCAAAACAAAGATGAATCTTTTTTTTACACAATTATTAATGCACTTAAGACCATAGATATGCGTGATAACTTGATACAGCAAGACATTACATATATTGTGGCAAGCAAAAATTTGGCTTATGGGTTACAGGTTGTTTATGAGAGAAAGAAAGCAGATTACATAGTATTATACATTGAATTCTTTATATTAATCAGGAGTTGTTTGTGCAAACTTCGCATTTATTATTAAGGTTATTCTAAGTTGTAATTGCTGTGAATTTCAAAGTTTGGTGACCATAACTATAGTGTTTATATATTTTAGATAACGAAACACAATAGCCAGAACTGTACTTTTTATTGTGAGGGGATTAACGAAGGGACGCTGTCATTAGGTTAAGGTAACCATCAATTATTCTGTATATTACAGAAGTAAGCAATAAAATTGTTTTATACAAAGGTAAAGATGGCGACCCAATTCTTTGCGCTATTATTTGATATTCTTCCCTGGGAAAGGAAGAAAAGGAGAACGGAAGAAGGATAGAGGGATGATGAGAATATTTGTGCGATGATGCTAGTCGTACAACATGATGATGCAACATACTTAAAGTCCTGACGTTAGTCCTGTGCCGTGTAAAAAAAAAAGTATGTCGCATGGCTCATACTGTTGTTGGGAAGCAATATTACACGAAAGCTATGTTTGCGTCACTCCATTGTGTCACTCTCGGCTTCGTCGCTCGGCATATGGTATAGCTTGCGCCTCTGTTCTGCGTCCTTCATTCTGCGCCGACCTCTTGCGTAGAAACGCTTTCAATATCTCGCCGCATTCCCGCTCTTTCCGGTTTGAAAGCTTTTCGGCGGAAACAAGCTTACGTTCGACCAGGCTCAAGCTCGCGACTAGATTGAATTCTTCGACAAACGCGCACCCGGACCCTACTCCCTCAACCCTCGCCCTCTCCTCCTTCCCTAAGCTTCACACACACAGACACACACACGCCCACATTGGCTTGGGTCTTGTTCTGACGTCTCGCATTTTCTGGCCTCCGTATTTCTTTTCGTTCGGCTCGCTTATGTCTTACTTTATTTTTATCGGATCAAAACGATCTTCGATAGCGACACGCGGTCGGGTCAGAGTAACAGCGAGTGCCGAAAGAGAAAAGACCGGGGATGTCGACCCGAGGAAAAGCGGGGCTAAGCTGCAGACAACGGGTCACATTTTTTTTGTCCCTGTTTCCGGGACTCCCGCCCACGTATTTTAGTGCGTTGGTGACATCGCGTTTCTGACGCTTCTCTCTCGAGCCATCGAAATAAGATTACGCATTACAGGTAAACTTCTTGTCTTTCGCGGAGAAGCAGCGCACCTCGACAGAAGAATCCGACCCTGACACTTGAACTCCTGTTTCTTGAAACACAGAATCGATGAGTTCGCTTTATAACGATGAGTTCGTCTGAAGCCCGGGGCCGGGCGATAGGTGACTATATATTAGGTAAGGAGAGTTCTAACGTTGTGGCTTCGATCGCGAGTTCATAAGCCGCCGTCCATAGATTTGTCCTTCTTGGTGTTAGTGAGGAAACCAGACTTCTAGCGAAATATTTTCTATCGTCGGCGTGAGGGCGCTCGGGTATCACGTATGATACTGCCGGGCATCTTCAGGTGATGGACTTGGCAGTGATTTTTTTTCCCTCCGATTGGAAGAGAAGAGTGCTTGTTCACTTATGTTTCGTTCACCAGAAGGGGCAACGAGTGGTTCCTCATTTGTATGTAATCTTGGTGCCCATGTCGCAGAAAATCCGGCATCAGTGTCGGCGTCGGTGTCGGCGTAAGCATCGGCGTCTGGCGGAAATAATCATGCCGAACCGCATCATCCCGAACCACCCCGACCGGGCGGTTACTACGCGTGGCGCAAGGCGTTAGTGAACAAAAACTGAACTTCTCAAAGTAAACTCCATCAGAAAAATTGTGAAGCACGACTTAACCACAAAGTACAGACGTGATAGCGTCGGATTGTAATTTGAATATATGAGAAAAAAGCCTGATAAGCAGCCAGGGATCTTTGAATGCTATCGCGTTCCACTCTTAAAGGCGAAGCTTAAGCGTCCTCCAATTCTGATGGTGTTTCGCTGTATACTTTGGCTCTAGGCAACAATGAGGGGAATGTTTAAAACCGAGCCTTTCTAAATTTTGCTCGGGGCCCATGTCGCAGAAAATACGGTGTCGGTGTCGGCGTCAACGGCGTCCAATAACGCTATCGCGTTCCACTCTTAAAGGCGAAGCTTAAGTGTACTCCTAGTGTTTAAATATATATATATATATATATATATATATATATATATATATATAAGTATATACTTTGACTACTAGGACTTTAGCATCAGTGTTTGAGTTATTGTAACAGTTTGAGAGGCTATGCTAGAACCATTAAAATTTACGGCCGCAACAGCGTCGGTGAATGTTGGCTTTGTTTATTACGTTACTTTTTATTTCAACCGCTTTATTTCTTTTAACGCCGAAATGTTTTTTTTTCTTGATAGGTCTCCCATGAACATTATTATTTATAAATATTTTACCAGAAATATGTCATTGCTGGCACCCGTTCCAATCAGCGATGAAGATTGAAGCGGAACAATATGGCTTAAAGCTCCTTTTTTTAACTGTCGCGCCAACTTACCCGGAACTGAAGCAATCCAGCTACGTGAAATTGCGCAAACCGTTCGTTTCTTGCGTTATTCTCTATTCGACATTATCGTGCGCAACAGGAGAAAGTGTTACGTATGTTTTGCAATATATTTTTCCGAGAATTGTCCAGCCGGTGAATAAACGTTATGCATAACCAAAAGGCGTTATTCATTCTCTTTGGTGCGGCTTAAAACATGCGGGGCATTGCGAGGATTGCAAGCCACACCAGATGCTCGGGTGACTACCACAAATCGATGGCAGTGATTTCGCACCCGGACACTGATTTCATCATTCGCTTTGCCGTGCACGGGAGTCGAATGCGACTCGATTAATAGCGCGACAGCGAGTTTTCTTTTAAATCACTGGCAAATGGAACGTTAGGTAACCAGCTGACGCTTTCAACGCACTGCCTAGATCACTGCTTGAACGTTTAAGCAGACGTTGTTTCTTCGCACCTTAAACTAGACATATGCAGTTTGACCAACTGTCCGTTAACTAGCACTGAGCAATCCAGGAAATCATGTCCACGCTGACGCAGAGCATGAGTGTCAGGACAGATTATGCTCCCTGCAAATAAATTCGAAGATGCCATGGCAGTCTACTCGCTACCATCAAGCATTAGTTACTGATGTAATAACCACGTGGTGTTACGGTTCTGTACCTTTATTTTTGGTTAAGGTGCTGTTCAGCGCTAGACGACTTCAGGCCCAATTGTAAATTGTTGAGACGTGGCCAACAAAAAAAATGTATGTTAATGTCGACATTGAAATTTATGGCGCAAGAAACTGCTCCAAATTTACAATGGAGAAAACAGTAACTGCAATGTGGGCCAGTACTTAGTGAAAAAAAAAAAGAATGACGCACCTTTTCAATGTCGCGTCATAAGTGACGGACCATCAATAGGTTAAAGTGAACTTTTGGATAGCGTCAAGATTGCAAGTTGCTCGCGAGAGCAATATTCTAGCTGACACTGCTCGGGAATGATGAATATATTCCGTGAAATGCGAAGAATCACAAAAAAAATTAATATTTGTTTTGACTTTAAAATAAACGATCGTCACGCCAAATTCAAAATTAGCCTCCAAGAATTACAGTGATGGATTTAAGAACCAGTGAAGTTAGGGCTACTGATTCAAAGCTAAAGAAACGGCCAAAGCTATATGTTTAGAGCTGAAGAGAAAATGGAGCGTTTCCCCATTCACCCAGAACAACACAGAGCAAAAATGTCCAGACGTCCCCAAAAGCAGCACCCGGTAATGCCGACGTTTCCGACACGTTCTGTCCACCCCCACCTTACTTAGCATCTGGGCCACGTTGCCTTAAATGCATGCAGTGCTATCGAAGCTAGAGCTTTAGCGCCCGTATATTTGGGTAGGAAATAAAAGGCCATTTTGCACGTCTCTATTACCCACTTCATCTGAAAAGTTTTGTGAAAGGTAAAGTGACTTCTACCACCACGTCCAGTGTTAGCGATGAGAACACAGTTCGAAAATACTGGAAGCAAATATGCGAAACCATGAAATGATTCGAGTATAGATTAACCTGACACATCGAAAAATAAAAGCTCAAGGCGTCGTTACTTATAAGGAGCGTATATTGTGTTGCTTCACTTTAAGTTGCCTTTGTTTGCCTTCGAGGCTTATATGAAAAATTTTGCTTCGGAGCAGCTGTAGAGAAGGGAAGGGCTACCACTCGCGTATTTCCTTTTCTCAGACATGCCGCAGCTTGCCTGTCAGCCACCTCTTTGTTTACAAGGATTCGGGTTAAAGGTCGATTGAAATACACGCGTGCGTTGGGCAATAACGATTTCCAAACAACGCTGGTGACCGAGCCTCTGGCTGATCACCGAGCCTACTTATGCGGACTTGTGCTTTTGCACCCTGGTTAGCTTACGCCAGTTTTATATCCTCACAGGCTATTTATTAACAGCGGATGGTTAGCTTACGCCAGTTTTATATCCTCACAGGCTATTTATTAACAGCGGAGCTGTTTAAGCCGGGCGTAATGTGTCAACCGCGAACAGAAAATGTGGGCCGATCCTGGCGGTAGTGCAGAAAGGGTCCAAGCGCAATGGCACATACCCATGTGAACTAGCGAAGCTGAGCCTGGCCAAGTCTAGCTAAGCATGGTTGGGACTACTTAAGCTTAGTCAGTCATCGATTGCCAATCGATAGCCAATCAATGGATAATTGATAATTGATGAATAATCAATAAATTCTAGAACATGCTGGGGATGACTTGGTAGTGCTTAGCCTAGCCAAATACGTAGCCAATACCTTGCGATAGCCGATCCATAGCCAATCATCGATGATCGATCAATAATAAATAAATTCCGGGAAATGCTGGGGTTGACTTCGTAGTGCTTAGCCTACCCCAAAAGCCAGGACTAGCTAGGTGCCCATCAGCTCCGCTGTATCTTTAGCATTGCGCCTCCAGTGCAAGCTACGCAATTTTTCCCCCTATGTGGACCATCTGTAGACACCTCTTTATGCCGTTCTAAACTACATGTGCACAATTTCTGTAGGCTTTCTGTCAGCCTGCGTAGAGATCCGATTGGCCTTCCATAAACGACATGTCGACCTTGTAGCTTAAAGGACAAATACTCAAATATTTTACTGAGATGTCTGTGCGGTACGCATGGAACAGAAATATATCTACAGGAGTTTAGAAAGCCTAAAGACTCGTACACGGATTCTTCGTCTGCAGGGAAGTTCTGTATAATTGTCGTGGCTCGTAGAGTAACCGCAAGGCGGTCGATGAAGTCAAGGCCTTGTACGCGTGATAAACTATTGGCCTCGAGATATTTACCTACAGCATGGTCGAAAGTAAAACACAATTTCTAGGCAAAGTATAATGCAGAAGGCTTATATACGGATAGTACGCGGACTGTCGCAGCCCGTTTCTGTGTAGCGGTAGCCTACACATCACTGCGTCGTATTAAGGAGACAGGAAGTGTGCAGGGAAGAAACCTCGCCCGAGCGCGAAGCGGCACCCATACCAATGGCAGCGTTCATGCGGCCTCCATTGGCGACCCGATCATCGTCGTGACAGCAACGCCCTGACCGCGCGAGGACCCAGTGACCCTGATTGCCGCGGCCATATCAGATGAATGGAATGACCGCGCCATGCAGGGAAGCGGCGCTACAGTCTCGGCTTTCGTATTTATCGCGCCGAATTTCTGTTTTTTTATCGCTTCCCCGTCGCCCCTCGGTCGTGAAGCCGGCAAACGACGACAAGTACCGACGTCATCAGGTCGCCAAAACAGTTCGCGGTGAGAGCGACGTTGCGTCGCGTTGCTAGGGCAACCATTCCGATGATCGGATCCCGAGGTGGGAGTTTCTTGTCACGAACGCTCGGAGCCAACGCCCTTGGCGATAGGGTAATCCCAGTTATGTAGATTAGACATATGCTTTAAAGAAAATACAAGGAAGCCAATGACTGCGTGAGGCTTATAAGTACAGGTTTATATAGTTTATAGCACGGTGGTCTATGAACATTTCACGGACTAAGTTGACTCTCAATGTACACATTAATTATTCAGCTATGAACTACCCACAGCGTGACAATCAAATACAAGATTTGACTGAATGCTCAAAGCCATAAGTTCATATATTTTGGTGTGAATTTACGTATCTATATACATATAATAGCTTATTGTTTATGAATACTCTGAGTTCGATATATAGATATTCTTTACAATATATCTAATATTGCGTGCGTACCTAATAAGTTTGTCTCATGTAAAAGCGTCCCTTTCCCTACATCATCCGCTGTCTTCGTGCATCCCATGACAATACCAGTTATTGAATATTATAGATCTGTAGACTGCGTGTATATTAGCAACATAATTTGTTGCAGTGCGTCATCTCTTTATGCTCCCTTCAACTTTATTGTCCCTAATTAGTTAGAAAGTTAGTCAGAAATCGCGAGAATCTCTGGTGCACGAGTTGGCCGGTGTCATCGGGAGCACCAGGGCCCCCACCGTTAAATGTAAACACAAAGAAGCGACCACGAAACCAGTATTTGTTTAGTGTTCAGACATCGAGTCCACATTTGCGCACGTGACAAAACTCACTGAAACATACAAAATCATTAAAAAATTTGTTCTGTCAAAGTTGCGTTCCACAGCAATGAATTTCTCACAGGATAAATCACACTTGCACCGCAGCCCGAAACCAGGCCGTTCGGGGAAAGAAATGATGAAACTTCGGTCGGAGATGATGAAGACAGCTTATGTTACGCGGTAACCTTGGTCTCATTAATTTCCGGTCTAGACGGGAAGCATAGTTCGCCTACATTACCGACTGATACTGTATCCGCCACAGCCGGGGATAATAAAAAGAAAACTAACAATCCCGTGTGATGTATTTGACAGCCGAGACACTGTTGTTCGAAAGAAACTGCAGATATTTCGTGCACGCGTTGAGACTAATACATTGCGGCATGCCTTCGCAACTTTCTGCGTTCTAATGTGATTTGTTTGTTTGGGAACATGGCTGACAGTGATATTCATTTAGCGCGAATGTTGCCTTGTGGTAGCTTTTCTTTGTCCGAATAAGTGTATTGAAGCACAAGCCACTTTCCATGGTTCTAACACCAATATGCGCTGCCTCGCTTAACACCCTTTCTAATAAGTCACCGCTGGCAGGCAACCGTGTCTTTATTTTATATATTTTTTTTCCAGGAAAAAATAAAGAAGAAAAACACACCTCAGTTATTCAATAATTCGTAAGGCGATCTCTCACCATAATTTGTTTATGGCGTGATATAAGGCAATATCCCGTCATAATTTGTGTTTATGGCATCATATATGAAGCAAATCCCACATCCTTCGTTACTCAAGACAGGCAGTTAGAAAACTGAGCTCGTTTCGCTTACGTCAGCAGTTTAGATACATGGTGCTTCAATTCCAGTCCAGACTTTATCTCGTCGTTTTACAAGCGTTGAGCACAAGCACTGCTACAACGATTATGTGTATTGGACTTCGTAGTTAAAAAGAAGAGAGTTTGAAGCGAGTTACTCAAGCCAGAACGCTCTCATTTGTATCTTAACTTATCTGAAGGCCATTTCACGGCCATCAAAAACTTCACTATAACAGTGAGTATTTCACGAAACTAGTGAGGCTTATGTATACATATATGCACATTTATTCGACCATGCCATAGCTAATATATATACGGCTTCTTGCACGCACGTTGGTAAAATATTTCACGAAGAGTGTTTCACCAAGTTGCAAAACTGCAGTTAACTATGATGACAGTCCTCCATCCCAAATTAGACACGTAATGAGCGCTCGCACGCACCAAGCGCACACAACACTCACACAACATACACAAAAAAGCACGTGGAACTAACAAACAAACTATATTTGTGAAGGCGGTGAATGAATTTTAGAAGTGGCCTTATAGTATTGAATGTTGAGGAAGCGGTTTAGTCAGCGACTGCCGTAAACACTGCCGTCTAAGCGAGTTGCGATGGACACTGCTGTGTCGCTCGAGTATAATCTAGGAACGGACGGGCGTGGTGGGTGAGTGACGTGGAAGGAAAGCTCCGCGCCATGCATCACTATGCGCGTGCCTAGAATGCCCATTGTCTCGGTTGCGTGTGGAGTTTTTTTTTTATTTTTTTTAGAACAGACTGGGGGAGAAGCTGAAAGCGTCTGCTCTCTAAAGTGTCGTTTTCTCCACGATGTTATTTATACACTCGACAACGCGCTCGCCATCTATATACGTGAGTGGAGAAGTAATCATCCGCCTGCATTCCTTATTATTATTATTTTATTTTTTGTAAGCATGGAATTTATCCCCTTGAGGCTCTACGTGTACAGGTGCACACGCCGAGACAAACGCTCCAAGTTCGGAAGTCATGAATAAAACAGAAATGCCCCAACATGTATGTGGGAAATTTTCAACAAGACTAATTTGAGTTGCACTCTAATATTAACATGAGCTACGTTTGTTAGAGAAAGAAATCACAGAGGTGTGCGTGCTTGCTGTGACATCATTTGCGTAATGCAACGGGTTCTCTACTTTCCTTGTTGCGGCAGCAATGTTTACTATGCAATTTCTTTAAAGTTGATCTCAGAAGTTGTATGTAAAACAGTCTATAACGGTACCACACTTCGAGTATTTGTTTAGTGTTCAGGGCATGGAGTCCACAATTGCGCACGTGACAAAACTCAATGAATCATACGAAATCATTTTAAAGTTAGCTGTGTAGGGCTGCGCTCCACAGCAACGAATTTTTCAAAGGATAAATCACACTTGCACCGTTACACAGACGAAGAGGCGCTTTAATGAAATCTGAAGAGGTCTGCCGTCTGCCGGGCGCCCCACTCTAGCACACTAATTCCAGATGAATGTGATGGCGTATGAAATGACAAAAACAGAGTAATGCACCCACAACCATAAAAAACGCGGTCTTGCATATCCAAAGTTAATCGCAGTAGCTAATTAAAAGTGCTTTCCTGCGCTTTCGCAAGCTACTGAATATCTACTGAACAGATGCATAATCGATATTAGCTCTTACGGCAATCTTCGCCTTCGTCAGCGCTACCTCCATGCAAACGACAAATTCGAAGTATACCTGACACTGGTTCGCAGAGTCTATAACCATACCTAACCACACAAGCACTTCCGCAGAGGCTATAACCATGTCACCCCGTTTTAATTTTGTTTACCAGCTGAAGTCAATCGATTGAATAAGCCAAGAATGCCGCATTAAAGGTGCTCTGGCACAAAACTAACTATCGAAACGAAAAGAAAAAAGCGACAAACAAGCGACCCAAAAATAATTCTCCAATTTTCCCCCTCTAATCAAGGCATTGTTACCATTGTTCATTACTGCTAACCAAACCAGTTTTCTATGGTACGTGTATTTCTGCCGGGAAGCGTCTGCTTCATATCGACAGCTTGTTGAGAAACCGCGTTTCGATGTTTCAACTTGGTCCCTCTCGCGAATGTAAACAGCCTTCTTTTCCTCGGCGGCGTAAATGCTCAACTCTTTCTAGAGTCCTTGAACAACGCCTGCGAGTCTCAGTGGGATAAAAAATTTTGACGCAATGATATTCATTTCAGTTATCCTCAAAACGCACCGAGTGTCGCTAACACGGTGAAAGTGTAAACTCTGAATATCGTTACACTTAGATTCCAGCTGTAGGCGGAAAAAAAATGTTGCGAATATTTTCCCCTTACTTAAATGGAAGGCCGTTGCGCATGTAATGGCAAAATATGTGGAAAGGCACCCATATATTCCAACTCTTTATTTTTGTATTCACAAAGAAATAGAGCAATGGGCCGAGCGCTACCTAAACCGCTCGTTCAGCCCGTTCTCTCAACCGGGGAGAAAGATTGCGGCCGCCTACAACCACAGCGAATTCCGGTCTATAGACCACGCAAAAATGAAAATTAAAATGTCGTGGCCACGCCTCGCTCTTTTCTCCGTTGCACTGCATGGCGCTTGCATTCCGAGTGGCTTCCGTATGGCCCAAAGGTATTCTCGATATGTGGCAGGGCGTTCGTTTGTAGGCGGTATGATATGTATTTCCTTTGCTCGAGGAATGGTATGTACTCAACTGCCAACAGTGTGTTCGCTATACGCCGCCATTTTCTCTTGGCGATACACAGTGTAGCAATGCATTCCACTGCCTCTATATATGCCGATACCCGACTATCCGAGATATCTGGCCCAGCGGCCAACACGTTCTGCTTTACTTCATAGCTCTGTCATGGCAACGCAGAAGAGAACAGAGGGACTTCGTTTGTCTTTCCGTTTTATTATTTCTTGCTACACCTTGGCGTCGAAGTATCCGAGTTTCCTTGGTTGTAAAGAAATAGTGACTTGGCTGGGGCTCTAAATCTGAACATAAGAAAACGTAAGAATTCCCCACTGCTTATTATATTTAGAACGCGTACGCACTCAGCTTGCGAGGCAAATACTTAGGTCTTTCTCGTCATTTTTCCTCTTATCGGGCTTTCTTCCTTTTTTCCCAATTTTTCTCGCAACTGGCAACTACTTCACGATGCCTTTTTCACCGGCTTTAAGAGTTAGTGTGAAGCACTAATTCTGAATAAACCATGAACTTTTAAAGCAACAACTCTTAATGAAGCGGCACCTCCTTCATTGGAGACATGGTCTCCAGACATAGTCAAAACAAAAAGACATCCTTTTCTTTTTGTATTATTTTTACCTTGGTTTCTCACACTTTGTCGCAATACAGGTGCTACTTGTTTTTGCGGAAAGCAATCAACTACAAAAGAAGTAGGGTTCTCCCGCATTCCCTCCGAAAAAGAAAAAAAAAGAAAATAGTGCCTAAGACTATTTCAGTGGACTGACGCAAAAACTAACGCGCACAAATCACGGCCCGCCGGATTTCTGACTTCCTTCACGCTTACGAGCGCTTCGAATTAGGCCTCCCGCACGAAGCCCCAAATGGCTAAGGTCTCAATACTCAGATGCGCCTTTGCGTTGAGCGCGCCGGCATTCTTTCCAGGCAACCGGCGCATAAAAACAACACTTTCACCCCGTCCACACGCAACCATCGTTTCTTCTGTTTTTTTTTTTATCTGAAAGAAAAGCAAGGAAGAGGAACGAGCAAAGATAACAGAGACAGTTCCGGTGGACAAATCCCTTTTTTTGCCGTCCAGTTGCGCAGGAAAACAGAAGCCATTACTTGACGCCCGGGGCACGATAAAAGCGGATTCCCTCCCGGGGTTCGTAGGGGACTGGGGGGTGGGGAGGTCTCGAGGCCGCTCGGGCTAATCTCTGCCGGGGAAACTGGGTCACCAAGTCAGTCAGTCAGTCAGCCGTGCCGACATACCACGCCCGCCTTTGTTTTTTTCCTCTCCAACCCGTCCACTCGGGAAAGGCGTCGGGAAAAAAAGCACGAAGGAGGGAAGGGAGGGGGGGGGGGGGAGGAAATCCGGCACGGAAACCCCGTATCAGCGACACTGCATTCTGAGCACGGCGCGCCGGCACTTCGGCACCGCGTCACTGAAACGCCCCCCGTTCGCGGGTGCGCGCTTTGCTAACACGCGCCTAGTCGAGACGGAAGGAAGAAGCCAATAGAGCAGCTATAACGTATAGTTCGCGCCGGCAATAGGTTGCCCGGACCTGCAGCGAAACGCGGCTGCGCGCTCAATGAGGCGGCCTATAGGGGGCGCCGACGGCGGTATCTGCTGCTCGTTCGTACATTGTCTTCGCCAGACTCCTTCACGTCAATGAGCCGAAACGCTGTATGGGCGATATCGTCGCGGGATGGGAGTTTGGTTTCGTCATCGTCTATACGGATGACGAGGCCAATAGCTTCCGATCGAACGATCATGACAGGCTCCGGAGCCAGTCAGCGAGTAGAATAAAAGAAGCCTTCCAAGTTATGTTATAGTTACAGCCACACACGAAGCCAACGGGCAGTGAAGTCAAGGAAAGTACGGGGAAAATGAACTGTTATCTTTAACTGAAACTTTAGAAGTAATAAAAAAGAAAGGGGGGGGGGGGGAATGAAAGTGGACGAAAAGGCAACTTGCCACTGGTGGGAGCCGAATCCATATCTTCCGCTGTATACGCGTGCGATGCTTTACTATCGAAGTAGCGTAGCGGCTCTCCTCCCTATTCTATCTCTGTCTTATGTTGTGTACTAGATACAGCCCTGGGAGTGTTAGCCAACGCCGTTCGCAGTTATGTCGGCGGATGTGCAACATCCTTTCAACTGAAGGCGTATGTAGGAGTGGAGGAGGCTACATTTATTAGCAATGGCGAAAGCACACAAGAACAGAATTACGTGGCCGACTTTCTTTATTTTATTAGAGACAGCATACGGGATTGTCTTAGAATACTTGGCAAAATTAACCGTTTTCCCGACTGTAGGCCATGCCATCTCGGATTTTGTGCATTCGTTCCCTGAGCCGGCCCACGCAAACGTGGATAACGACTAAGACTAAATTTAACGTTTGATCGGGGCTCGGCGTATTGTTCTGTGTTGAGCGTTCTGTGCCATGTTCAAATTGGGTGCCACTGAATTGTATATCAGAAATGATTAATACGCGGCGATGCAGTACCGGCATCACGGGCTGTTGACAGGGGTATATTCCTAACTTCATGGCCAACAAATGGTAACGCATTTATACAAAACCTGCGCTTGCACTAACTCTGAGTCACTACGTACTTGTACAATGCGTCGACCTAAATTGACTCGCAACCATTGACTGCGCAATACTGAATTCGAAAAAAAAATGAAAAGGGCAGTGAAATTATTGACAAGACTCGCCCGACAGTGAATAATAGTTCATTGCGCGGACATACTTGTATTTTCAGTATCTCTTCACAAAAACCTGCGCTTTCGTCCACGCATTCGATTGTCGAACTCTATCGCGGTCCCCTCTGCTGTTACTCAAACACGTACCTCTCTCGTCGTCGGCGCTGAAGAATGCCGCATCGCCGTCCAGGCACACATACCTTAATTGACAACATCAGTTCGTGGCCGTTGTTCATCTCAGGGCCATCTCTTTACCGTTCGCCAAGCTTTATCGAATAAACTCACGCGAGCACTAAGTTGGGACTATGTCAACAGAGGGCAGCTCGATTCGTTATGTATACAGTCCCGAACGAAATGAGGGAACCTGCCTGTGCAAGCTTTTCTCTTCACATCGCTGCGCGTCTACCGCTGCATAAGCCCCCGCGGATGGACTGCGACCCTAAAACAAAGACGGAAAGAAAATAAAAAACAAAGAGCCCCAAATGCACGAGAAATCGAAAATGATTAAGGCCAAAAGGGGCAAAGGCACGAAATCGAAAGTTATCATGGACGGGACCCATTAGGGGTGGAAGTGAATGTGCGTGGACCGGGCAACGCTTGTATCGGGTCATAATTCACACGCTTGCACCCGCGTGCGTCATGCGACGTTGGTCTGTACGCGTTGCTCGGGGTTATAGTGCCGTTGTTGACTTCAGAAGTCATGGAGCGCGAGAGGGGCGTCCTTCGATCAATAAGCAATTTCGCAGAACCGCGCGCACAGTGGTGAAACTTGATATTCGAGAAGAAAATGTGAATAAGCCACGCATTATGAGGGACAGACAGAGATTCCAATATTGCCCGTTCGTTCGGGGCCACGCGCGCACGCGAAAGCACGAAAACGAAAGAATAAGAGAGGGTGACAAGACGGCGACTTCGTGTGTATCGCATAATTGCGCTGAGTTATGGATCGAGGGAATACGCAATGAAATGATAGCACGCGAGAATCGCATTCGATTCTCTGTGGCAGTCCTCGTATCGGCGTACATAGACAGAATTTGAATAGGAACGAAATATTTTCCGTTTCACTCATTTCGGACCAGGCGATTCTGACGTTGATTGTGCAGTGCCCAGTTAAGCAATGTGACGGCTGAGGCAGCTAAGTTCATTTGATCGACACAGTCTGTTTAGAAAGAAACGAAAAATTGAATACATATAGGCGCATCGACAAGACGAGCCTCTGGGCGTGAGGAAAGGAAATAGGAGGAAAACATGGATGAATAAACAGAGAGAGAGAGAAAAAAAAAGTTCGACACACACACACACACACACACACACACACACACACACACACACACACACACACACACACACACACACACACACACACACACACACACACACACACACACACACACACACACACACACACACACACACACACACACACACACACACACACACACACACACACACACACACACACACACACACACACACACACACACACACACACACACTGCTGCAATTCCCTTCTGCACAACTCACGAGTGTGGCCACTGTCCCGGGATCTTCACCTCTGAACACGTTTCAGCTGGCTTAACGCAACCCACAGGAAGGAGGTGTCTAACGTCGGCAGGCAGACACAGGTATACAGAAGGGGCTCGATAGTTTCCTCGAATCTGCGACAATTTACGCAGAGTTGAGGATAGCGAGTAATTCCGGAACTATAGTGGAACGCGCGTTAAAAGCTCTGTGCGGCCTTATTAATAACACTTGTTTGTGGGCACTGGGGTGACACAGTTAAGAGATGGTTCGATTCCACGACAATGCCGGTCGATTTGGAATCGTCTTCCCTCTACATTGAAAGAATCCTGAGCGCATGCATAGAATCAGAAATAATTACTCAGTCAACCAATAAAGTGAATGATTTCGAATAAATATAAAAATAATGAATCCACGCTGCTGCTTATCGGCATGGTTATTTGCTGCATCTTAGATTATTGTCTGCTACGCTTTGTTGCCTACGGTGTTAAGCTACGTGAGTTGGAACATTCTTCGTTTTTTATCAATCAATCAATCAAACAATCAATCAAAGTGAGCTTTATTTGTACAATTCAAGCAATGCGTGCAAAAGTAGTTGGGCCAATAGCCTATGTGGCTAGTACCTGGTCCAATACAGAAATTCTTCTTTCTGGGGTTTTACGTGCCAAAACCAGTACTGATTATGAGGCACGCCGTAGTGGAGGGCTCCGGTATAATTTTGGCCACCTCGGGTTCTTTAACGTGCGCTACAACGGAAGCACACGGGCGTTTTTGCATTTCGCCTCCACCGAAATGCGGCCGCCGCGGCCGGGATACGATCCCGCGTCCAATACAGAAATAACATATATAGGTCAACCACGTACATATTTTCTCAGTGAGTAATTACATTGCTTACACGAACAAGTACTAATTTGTAAAGGAGGAGTTATTACGTTTGACTAGACAAGAAGAAGCGTTTACATGCAAGGCCAAAGTTTCTGGTTACGTTTACTTCCACATGCACAGTGTTCCATGTTATAGCGCCAAAAAATCTCCAATAATTGTTCACCGTAGACATTGCTGCAATAAGAAAGGTTTAAGTTAAAGTTTGTTGCTTGCCTGGTGTTTGCACGTGGGAAGTTAAATATAGTGTTGGGTAAGGGGAAGTTGGTGTTTAGTATTTTATGAACTAAATAAGTGGGATCTTATAATTTCTTAAAGCCATAAAAGAAAATATACGAAGGTCAATAAACAGAATGCTACTAGGGTGATGAACAGAAGAAAATGTTATTATTCCTAGGGCGCGCTTTTGCAACTGCCGTGTAGATGTTAAGTAGGTTTATATGTTAGGCCGCATATTTCACAACAATAACCCAGGTGGGTAGGAAATTATATATATATGCAACGAAGCAAAGCATGAGGAAAATATTGTCGGGCACGGGTCAGGGTGTAACAGCTCAAAGCGAGTTTCCTACAGACACGGTTAATCTGTTCTCTCCAATGCAAGTGACAGTCTAAAACAACTCCTAAATATTTAAACGTATCAACACGATCCAGAGTTGAGTTCGCTAGAGTCAAATTAAAGGCACTGTAATCTAGTATTTTCTTGTTGGAGTGAAATATGATACGTTTAGTTTTATCAGTATTAAGGGCTAGTCTATTTTATGTAAACCTGTTTTCTACCTTTAGCAGTTCGCCAGATATAATGTCTTGCAATGACGAGAGCGAGTCGTCAGCATACATTAAGACTTGTGTCAGCTTAAGTGCGTGCGATAAATCGTTAATGTACAATGAAAACAGAATAGGGCCTAAAACCGAGCCGTGTGGCCCACCGCATATGACATCGGTGAAAGCGGAGTGATGTTTATTAATTACCAATTGTTGCCTTCGTGCTTTAAAATAAGTGTTGATGAATTGAAGTGCGTTTCCAACAATACCATAAGATTCCAGTTTTTGTAACAGTATGGAGCGACAGATTGTATCTAACGCGTTTCTTATATCACGAAAAATTGACACAGCAATTTTCTGCTTGTTAAGAGCAGAGTTAATTGCGGAAGTGTTAAAACTGCGGTTGATGTAGATCTACCCGCAACAAAGCCATGCTGCTGCGGGCAGATAATGTTATTGCTTACAAGAAATGCCTTTAACTGTAGTACAATAAGTTTTTCAAATGGTGTGTTAACTACACTAAGAATTGAAATTGGTCTATAACTACTCGGATGGTTCGGATCGCCAGTTTTGTACACAGGGATAACATTTGCAACTTTCAGTATAGTTGGGTAAGAATTACTACTTATCGCATGATTAAAAACGTGACAAAAGGGTGCATAAGACATGAATATTGTTTTTCAGGGTCCTAACCTGAATACCCTCAAGTCCGGATGCCTATATTAACCGACAATTTGCCGACGATGCATTTTATTTCCTCGCATGTTACTTCACGAAAACCAAAATCACTGTTGACGCTTCTCTGGACCCTGGTTGTGGGAACTGCAAGAACAGATTGTCTATATATATCCTCACCAATTTTTGAGAAATAGTTATTAAACAAATTAGCAATCTGAGGGGACACATTTTCGGGAGTAACATATTGCTTATCCTCTAATCCTACTACATCTCTGACTATTTTCCATATTTGCTTTCTACCGCCATTTTGTCGCCTAATTAATTTAGTATGATAAGCCTCCTTCGATTTTCGAATTAGCATAACTGATTTGTTCCTGAAAATTTTTTACCGGCTTTTGTAGTAGTTATTAGAGCAAGTATGCTCTCATTCATCCACGGACATATGGCGTAGTCATAGTTGTGTCGTGAATCGTACCGCGATTCTTCATCGTTTATCAATGCGCGGATATCTAATCAGGTGGCCTCATTGATCTCGTTTATTCTGTAGCCCCTTAGTTGCGCAATTTCCCTATAGAGCTTTGGCCCTGTTGTTTTTATTTTTCTTCTTGGAAGGTACCAAAACTACCCAGCGCGCCCTTGTAAACCTAGAATAAAAATGACAGCAAATCATATCCGTTCCTTCTTAGTCATTTGAGAACATGCCGGCACGAAAAGGCGAACTGCTACCACGGCGTCCTAATCAATTGGAGAGCATCAAGAGTACACAATCAAGAATCAAAGAATCAAGAATTCACAAAGCTTTTCGTTCGTGAGTGCTATTTGTGATTGACCAGCCGGCTTCGCTAATGATACGTCCAACCTCAGGATTGACTGGAATTTTCTCTTACGAACATTTCTCGAGTAATACGTTTTTGTGAACACGGGCCCTGGTGTATAACTCCATAGCTTTGTTCTCGAATACTTCTCGCATCAAATTGAGCCATAATTTAATTAGATACGTGTCTCTTTGGTAAACGTTACCAGAACCCTGCCGAGTACATGGAGTGCGTCGTTCCACTGGTCACACAGGCGCGTGCATCCAATATTGATTACCTTTGTTACGCGCTCAGATGCGCGCCTTTCTGGGTCACAGCCTCGACTGGCAGCGATCTATAGCAACTGCACGTAAACGATCGAGGGTGCAGGAGAAGGAGAGGGGAGTGTGTGGTTAAGGGGAGGGCGATGTGATGACGATGATCCACGCTTATAGAGCGAACGCGAGCTTCCAAACTCTGCATGCTGAAGGACACACGTGGGGCGGCCACGCTTTCGCAACGTATAAGAAAAGTAAATCCAAACAACAAAGGAGGATGTTCGCGCGGCCGTACATGCTTGCATATGTATGACCAAGGTCGTCACGTCAGCCGTGCAGGAAGAGATAAGGAAACTTGGCGTAACGGTAGTCGATTTATGAAACACGCATGCAGCGGGGATGGAGGAGAGAAAAAAAAAACTAAAACAAGGGCGCGATCGTGGAACTTCATATTATAAGGGTGACATCGGCAAAGGCTGACCTACGCGTGTACAGGGCTTGGGCAATGGAGAACGAAAAGAAAATGTCGGGGAGGGGGGCAGGTGTAGATAACGACTGTGCGCCGGATATCGCGATGTGCTGTCGGCACGCGCAGTCAAGTGCAAGCACTCTCACCTGGGCGTGTGCGCGAAAATGCTCACTTACTACAGCGTACGCAATGCGGTCAATATTTTCACTGATGAGCACTCCAGTGCACAGGTGAACTCTACTGTTCAGTTAAACAGTGCAGCGTTCAGCGTAACGCTTAACGCCCTCCCTGGTCACTTGGCATATTTGCGCGTGAGCCGCATCAGCTACATATGCAGTTCCAACCGCTCGCGCGAACTCACTCATGTACCCAATCAATAACCATACAGAGGACAATGACCGATGGTTGAATGAGTTACTGACTCAATCGATTGGCAATTTGAGCTGTACAAGGCAGTGAGGTAAAATGTCATTGGAATTTAACAAGATCGGGGATAAGAAAAGAAAAAACTAAGCGGAACTTCTATAGACAAGAACTGTACCAAAGATACGTAGCATTATAGGGTGGTCGGCGTGGTGCGGTATGAGTTATGCGTGGTAATGATGTGTGTGTGCGGGGAGGGGGGGGATACGCTGATGTAGTATGGATTATTTGTTTATGCATGCGCTAGGAGTAAGAGCAGAATGATGCCACATATTTGCATTGCCGGACATCTACATACCTCACCACGCCGACCGCCATATAATGCTACGCATATCTTCGACAGTTCCTGTTCAGGGAGGTTCCCCTTAATTTGTTTGCGTGATGCCTTAATGCCGTCATAGACAGCGGAGGGGGGACGGCTGCGCGTGCATGGATAATTAATGCACATGTGGCACATCTTCTCGTTTTGGGTACTCTTAATTCACCTTCCATCCTCACTGGTCGTTTGTTTACGAGGGCGTCTCATATTCCTTGATATACCCCTTTTAGTATACGCTTAGTCACTTCTGACATATGTTTAACGCCTCCTATTTACATATGGCGTATGGGGAACGGCGAAAACAGACGGGCTCGCAGAATGATTTGCGCCTAAACTGCGCATTCTCGCTATGTATTGGGAAAAAGGTTTTCTGACTTCACCTGGAATGTTTAGACATTCTGAGTATATAATGCTACGCATTAAAAAGTGACTTAGAAAGGTAAGTGAAGCCCATCTTTAACATCAGCGCCGTCACGGTGCCAAAATCTGTGAGAGAGTTTGCGGAGCTAGAAAATAACAAGAAAAAATTAAATTAAATTCTGGCGCTTTTTGTGCCAAAACCACGATCCGATTACGAAGCATGCCATAATGGGGGACTCCGGATTCATTTTGACCACCTAGGGTTCTTTAACATGCCCCCAATGCACGGGACACAGGTGTATTTGCATTTCGCCCCTATCGAAATATGGCCGCCGCGGCACGGATTTTTGTTCCCGTGACCTCGTGATTAGCAGCACAACACAATTGCCGCTTAGCCACCATGACAGGTGAACAATAAAGAAAAGAAACAGCATCTCGCTTAACTTGAAAAAGTGGTTCTCATGTTCTTCATCATGGGAAAAAAAAAGTTGTTGACTGACAACTGGGCCACGCATAGCGTATGCGAGCGCAATGGTGCGCCAATGTAGTTAGAGTTATCTCCTTCTCATTGTTACTATCTCAATCCAATCCATGGTTTCGTGAAAGCCTTAGCAAATCGGGAGTCCTCTCGAGGGCATTTTTTTAATAAAGCGCGAACATTATATGCGATGAAATTGGGCTTTTCAAGAACCATTTAGCCAGCAGAAATTTATTTTAACCTTTTTTTTACCTAATTTTCAGCTCTTCGGGCATTTTTAAGGGTCATTGAACATTGGAAATGCCACACAAATTTGCAATATTCTCTCCATATTTGATTCTTGAGGCCTAGATTCCTGAATTCTACATTTTTTTTTCATATTTTCGCAGTTCGTGGCGGACGCTCTAAATTAAACCACAACGCAGGACCCAAGCCCTGAACGTGTCATTTCTAAATAATTATTTATTCACACCTAACATCGCGTGGCATGCCCGTGTGTTCACATATTTTCGTTGTTACCACCTCGTTCTCTTTCTCTCTCTTTCTTTCTCTATCTATCAATATTTCTCTGTATTTTCGTTTGCGTAAATATACTCTTCGCAAGAACAAATCGTGAAACGCGTGACAAAACAAATCGGCCAATGTCATCAAGTGGACTATACTCGCTTTTTCGTTTTATTTAATCTTTGCGAAAAGTGCATTGTCATCGCAGCCCTGAAGAATGTCTCGCTAGACTGTCATGACGCGGTATCTCGGATGCGACGTCCATATCTAAATTCGCTTTAGTATTTACGAATAGAAAGTTTTCGTTCAGCCCACGTGAAATTTTGATAAAGCCATCTTCACGGTACCTTTATTTTGCTTGCGACATTCAACACAACGACTGCCTTATTTCACGAACATCGTAGGAGACTGTTACTTGGAGCCTCTTGCACACTCCAGCATTTGCTTACGCCCATCTAATGAAAAAAAAAAAAGGAAACGAACAGCTCAAGTATACTTGAGCCGCGTGGTACACTGAATTTATCGGTGCGACGCTCAAGTGGACGAGCAGGGTGTGTGTGTGTGTGTTTTTTTTCTTTTTACTTGCGACAGCAAGTCATACTTAGGCTGGCACTGGTTTTCCAAGGCTCTTGTTTGAAGCCTCTGATGTTATCGCATGTCTAATCATGAAAACAAACGAAGAAGGCGGGAGAAGCGCGAAGTTGTGAACCAAAATCTCAATAATTCTTAGTTTTTTTTTTTATTTCCTCTCGTCTGTATACACGAGTTTAGTTCCACAAGAGAGGTGTCAGTCAGAGTGGTTAGCATGGCGTCTTCATCTTAATAAATCATTACACTCGTTTCGAAGTTTAAAAAAATCCTGTCAGCTCCCTTTGCACAAGACGGTCCGCAGACCCATTCTCCCTTTTCATCTTAGGCTTTGTCTACATTCTGCAGCATATCCGAGGAACAGGAAGAAGATGGCGGTGAGTGTAAACACGTGTACAATCATCAATAAAGTTAACTGAATGGCATACTTTATTTTCTGGCACATTTGGCACACTTTATTCTGAAACACAAGAGAGAGACAAAGAGAGAGAGAGATGAAAGAGATGAGAAAGGCAGGGAGGTTAACCGGAAGATAGATATCCAGTTCGCTACCCTGCACTAGGGAAGGCGTAAGGGTAGACAGAAAGATTTTAAAAAGAGAGGAAAAAGAAAGCGGTGGGGCAACCAATAATACTTTTTCCGTCTTTTGTTCAAACCGTATATCATTAGAACAAAACGCAACGGCCAGGCTAAGTGGACATCGTCAACGCAAAGGGAACGGTTTATTCTTTACCACAGGCTAAAACGAAATAAAGAAAGAAAAAAACATGTCAGCGAAAGTTGGAGAAAACGTCGAGGAATGCAAACGGCGAAAGAGGCGCGCGAAGCTGCAAGCACCGCTGATACAGCACTCCAACACTGCCACCGATGACGGTGTCTCAATGCCTGTACGCTCGTTTGCTCTTCGCACGCGGTCGCCGGTCGTAATTGAATTCCTTCCATTGGGGCGTTCGCGAGCACAATCTCGCCCCGAATATCAAGCGAGTGCACTCCAGAGCAAACTTCAGCTTAAGAAAGAGGCATGTGAAAAACCAAGAGAGACACACAGAGAGAGCTAGAGATAAGAAAGCATAACAGTGCAGAAAGCAACTGTAAGCAAACTCAACCGTCGCAACTCGGCAGCGAACTTGCAATATCAGGAGACGGCAGGATTAGCACCCCGAGGCTAGAAAAGGGAGAGAGAGAGAAAGAGAGAGAGAGAGGGATGTGTAAGAAGAGAGAGACGACAAAAGAGAACGCACCACTCGAAACGCTCCCACAGATGGATTCCTTAAGTAAAGACATTAGAAAGGATTAGCGGGGGATTTGGACCAGTGTCGCAAGAGATTAGCCGCGCAATTTGTTCTCCGCGGTGGACGCAAGTCGTGATCGCTTTGTGAGACGTTAGTTGCCTTTTCAGTTTGTAACCGTTCTCGTTATTCCTTGTCTTCCCGGTAACACTTTTTTTCCGCGTTGAAAACAAGACCAAGTGGAGGATTTCCTGAAAGGAAGTTTCTTGGTCCCCTGCTTCAGCATATACAAAGAAACACTGCTGGGGTGTGTTCAGATAAGTTCGGCCGCGCATGTCGGCGACCATTTTTAATTTCGATAAAAAATTATGTCTTTTGCTGCGCGAGTGCAAAAAAAGATGAAATCAATCTCAGTTCTCCGAGAAATCAATCTGCCTTCACGAAAAAAAAAATGTATGGAAGCACCCGGTCAACCAGAAGCGCTTTTTGAGAATTTTACCAAATCCACATTTTAGTAGCTACCAAAGAGAATCGCGGTTATGGCTCTAAAGATATTCAGTGAAAGAGTACGGATCAATAGCATTGATTCTAATGAAATATTACAGAGTTTGACCGCTATGATGGGGAGGAAAACAACATTATTATGAATGTGGTGTTGGCTCACTGCGAGTTGCGCTTTCAGTTCCGCCTAGAGCAAATTTATTTGCCTCAGATTTCAGAGACTTTCAAAGCAACATGCTGACAAAATTTGAATACTATGTTTTTCACAAATACGAAGAAAATAATCTCGACTTCGAACAAGATTGTGCCCTGTTATGTTTTTTTTCAATTTTTTCCCTCCGGACCATAGCGGTCATACTCTGTAATAATTAATTAGAATCGATGCTATCGACCCGTACTATATTACTAAACATTTTTAGAGCTGTAGTCGCAACACACTTCCTTTTGGAGCTAACCAAATTACAAATTTGGCAAAATTCGCAAAAAGCACGTCTTACTGACCGGGCGCTTCAGTTTATATATTTTTTTTTCGTGGGGAGATTTTATCAGAAAACTAAGATTGATTTCGTCTTTCTTGCCACTCAGGCTGCAGAATATATATTTTTTGATCAAAATTAAAAATGGTCGCCGGACATGTCCTGCCCAAATTATCTGAACACACACACAGCTAATTACAAGATGAAGGATCATAACTGATGTTCGATATTAAGAAGAGGAACGGAGAAATGAGTTCTGATGTACTGCTGTAACGGGGGAAGTTGAGGTGAAATAATTTGTGTGTTTGCTTTATTCCTTCCCATTCGCCATCCTTCCTTCATTTCATAATAACAATGTGGGGCTATAGATGAATGAGAACAAACGACATCCGCATGCCAATCAACACACTTTGCCGACTATGAGATGGCAATCTATTTTTTTCTAGGTATTTATTACGAAAAAAATGAGGGGGGGGGGGGGGGGGGACGATCCTCATGAACTACGTACATAGCAAGCAACAGAGTCCATAAAGCACAAGTAGACACTTCACAGGAGAAATAATGACGTGAACACTTCGACCCCTCAAGCACGGCAATCAAATCGAAACTATAGAAACTAAAAGGGGAGGTAAGCAAAGAAGCCCTAATACTTAAAGAATACCAGTCTAGCTGGGAGTTACTGTGAGCATAAAAGTTTTTCAACCTCAGAATCAATTTCCAGAAATTCTCGTTTGAAGGAGCAATCGGATACCGGTTTAATAAGCGAGTTTTCCCATAAGCTGTGAAACTCCATAAGAAGCAACATGTCAAAACGCGCATCATCGCTAGTAGTTAGCAGGATATTTTTGTACGGAATGAGTATATTGAGGTCAAGGTCCTTAATATTTATTGAACGTTATCTGGAGAACATCCAGCAGCGGCTGTTTCTCTCTCTCTCCCCGTGCCCCTCTCGGTGGCAGTTGTCAGCTTGCTCCCTCCTTAATCCCTTTGTGTCCTTGTGTGTATATGTGTACAAATCAAATAATAATAATAATAATTTCTCGGGTATGTTACCTCGCTTTGGAAAACAAGCGATCACCGCTCCCAGCCATAACAGTTGATGTGGTTGTTACCCTCTCCTTACATTTAAGATGATAGTGACAAGTAAGGAATACGAGCAAAAAAGCAGTTTCAGTTAAAAAAAAAAACGAGACAAAGCATGAAAGTTCCGGTGTACCGGGGCAACTATCATACTCCCGCAAGCAACGGCCGGTGGAGTGTAGACGTACTTAAAATAGGGCTTCTTAGAATCATCCAAGCGCCTACCGATCGCTTCACCACGGTTTCTTCGTTGCTACGCGAGCTGCCACTTGCAGCTGCGCCGTGTCATGGCACCGCGAGGTCGGTTTTATCGACATCTGAAAGTCACGACACAACCTAAACGTGTAAGTGCAGAGCTTCTAAAAGCAGTAAATAAAGAGGACACATCGTGAAACACGCGCCGGTGTCTCCACAAATATCGCCTATATCCGAGCCGCTAGCTAAAAGTTAGGAGGAAAGGTGAACCTGACTTTGTTTACGCCTCAAGCGAGCAACTTTTTGATAGGCTAGCGGAATATCGTATGAAATTCTCGTCTGTTCGAGACTTGCTAAGGAAGATCGAAAATAAAAAGCGTCAGTGAGGCAGGGAGTGTTGGAAGTTTCGGCTACTCTGCACAAAAAGAAGGTTATAATGGGATGCTAAGGGAAAGTAGATAAATGCTTTATTCTGTCGGTGCTAACCTATGGAGCCCAAATTTGATGGTTAAAAAAATGATTTCAAAGAACGCAAAAAAAAAGCGTTTATTCCGTAACCTTACCCTCGGCTCATAGTAAAGCAATTCTTTCTCTCTCTCTCCCCCCCCCCTTTTTTTTTTTTTTTTTTTGCTGTTTCAAAGTATGTCGTTGCAGCAAAATCAAGAAAGAGAGAGAGAAAAAAAAACTGGGAGGTCCGCCCGAATTACTGTGAGGCTACTGCGTGAACTACTGAACTACAACGCCTGCTACTCGGACTTAGGGTAAGGGAAATAAAAGGAGAGGGGGAAAGTGAAGAATATAAGAAGAGAAAAGTAGATGCGTGTGAATAAAAAAAAAAGGAAGCTGGAAAACTTATTACTGTCGCACATACAAACAACACTTATAAAAAAATGCAGAAAGAGCCGCGTGAAATTTGACCTGACCAATATAAAATAACATTTCCATATAGGGCAAGAAAATAAGACATCGCCGCCAACCCTGATTTTTGTAAAGAACGATTTCTAGCGGTGTCTGTGGTGTAAACTTGAAACGTTACTGTCGGTGCATGGTGGGAGGGAGCTGAGCTTCATTCTATGCCGAAATGCGAGAAACCGATTTAAACCGCTGCTTTTCGTTTGGCTGCAGAAAAACTGTTGGACTAGCGTGAACCAGGACTTTTTCCGTCGAGCAAATGCTTTGATGGAATATCTTAATATAGGTTGTCGAGACGTATGCAGTCCATTTCTTGTCAAGCAACGCTCGACTCTAAAAATGTCAATCTAGGCTCGCAAGCTAACTTACGCGTGAAATCTGAGGCTCTGAAAAAAGAAAAGTGTATACGGCGAGACATATTTAGAAACTTCGGAGACGACTCCGAGCTAAATTTAGCACCTTATCGTTAGCCTTGTAATGCGTACACCAGAAGTGCAAGGAAATGTCGTGTTCAACGTTCGCTACCGAAGAAGAAACGCGGAACAGAAATATCAGAGGTCAGAAGAAGACAGTAGGAAGTAAAGCCCGCAGAACGTGAACTATGCGCGTAATACTTATGACGACCCCGTCGCTGAACATTTGCATGCGTTGTGAGGTGGAAAACGGAAATAAGCTTAGTATACAAGCCAACTAGGTGAAATTTGAGTCGGCTTGCAGAAAAAGAAAATATAGAGAGACTTTTCGAACGGCCTACCTTGTGCCATCATACAAAAATGAATGTTTATTATTTTTTTTTTTTTGCTGTAGCTGAAAAGATTTGTAGCTATAAGTGAATGCTTTCTTGAAATAAAAAGCCTTCTATAGTTTTCTCGGCATCAGTAGGAGAACTTTGAACTAACTTGATGGAATGCGAAAAAAAAAAGCTATTCTGGGGTTTTACGTGCCAAAACCACGATTTGATTATGAGGCACGCCGTAGAGGGGGAGACTGCGGAATAATTTTGACCAACAGGAGATATTTGACGTGCCCCCAATGCAGGGGACATGGTTTGTTCTTTTTTTTTTTTTTTTTTGCATTTCGCCTCCACCGAAATGCGGCCGCCGATGCCAGGATTTGATCCCGTGACCTCGGACTTAGCTGCACAACGTCATAGTCACGGCGGATGACGGAATACGATAAGAGCACCGTCAGTGAAATGCCGCTTATCGGTCGTACTATCGCAATTATAGTCCCCCCCCCCCCCCCCCCCTGAACTTCCTGCAATTCACATTTACAGTTTTCCGTGTTTCCTCTAGTTGATACTGTTGGCGACAACGACAGTCTGGTGGTTCGCCTCGTTTCTGAGTTAGGTCAAGTTACCAGGTTAAAGAACACCCCAGGTGGTCAAAAATTATTCCGGAGTCCCCCACTCCGGCGTGCCTAATAATCATATCGTGGTTCTGGCATGTAAAACCACAGGATTTGACTTTTTTTAGATTAAGGTAAATGAGACGTCGTTTTCAAGTGGAGATTCTTGCTCCTCGTCAAAGAGCGAACTAGGATGGAACGCTCGAAAAGAGTAGAACGGAAACAAATGCACATTAAGGTCCACTTTCAAAAGACACCTCACGAGAGACGTTTTCTGCATGGTCAATATGAAGAAATATTGCAATTGCGTTAACTTCATTATCAGCCAGACGTTATCTATACAATTGTATGGTAATAAAGGACACTGCATATTAGCACTTGTTATTTAAGGTGCACAGCGAGGTTCTCAAAGCGTCCTCCATTGTGATTGCGTCTACTCTTCTTTCGTGAAACGACATGCACTCATGCACGGAGTTAAGACACGCGGCCACAGATTATAAGGAGGTACATGCATGAAACTTTACTAGAACGAACACATACTAACTCTCGACAACGAACGCGTAACGCACAAAAACACACTCGCGAAACTGGGACGTGTTGTATTGCTTTCTTTTTTCATCTTTTGAACACGAGCTGCATCTGACGAAGAATGACAGAGTGAACGCGTTTCTACCAGCGCCGGCTTGCTTGTTTGCTAGATGGGGTGGATCCGAGGCGCCATTCTTCGTCTTGAAATAGAGTCCAATTACGCAACTTTCCCAACGACTTTTTTTAAAAGATTTTGCGTCTTGTTAGCCAGCGTTGCAGTGATCGTTTGCGTCCTCCATTCTGCAACTGATCGTCCGGGGCAACTCGGCAAAGTGCCACGGCTGTTGCGTGTCGCATAATCAAGAGAACCCCTACACGCAACAACAAAGACTCTGACCAAGGCGCCGGTTTGGCTGGGGCCGTTTAATGCGCCAGCCCGTTTTCTTGACGCCTTTTCTCTGGCGTTCTTGCCCATTTGTCGTAAAAGCGGTTTGAGAGGTCACTACTGCGCCTTTTCTTTTTTTTCTCTCTTTTTTTTTCTCTTTTTTCGTATAGGTCTCTTTCTTACCACTATTGCTACACTACGACAACAAATAAGCTTTGAAAAGAGGCATGAACGGCACGAGGGCCTGTCCCATGGATTCCGTTGCGCCGTGTGTGTGCGGAGTCATCTATTGTAGTAAGCAAAATGTCAAGTTTAATAAGCGTCACAACCAATCGCACAGAAATGCTCTTTGATAAAGAGTCAGGCGTTCTTGGAAGGGTGAAATAAGCGCTTCCGCTTGCGGACTGCGGATGTGTTGGCGATTCCGTACATACTCGCCAAGAGAAATAAAATAGGTTAGAAAAGGGAAGGCTATATCAACAAGGCGAGATGCGGAGCAGGCAGATCGCGACGTAACGGCAAAGCAAGAAAGAGATGCAATTTCGCAGCGACGAACGGCATAATACGCGCTGCACGTGGCGTGCATATATAATAGAAACGCCTGCACCGAAAGGCGACTGCGGCGTAATCAACGCTCGTACAAAAAAAAAAAGTGTGCTATAACGCGAGCAGCATGTACTTTTTTTATATACGAGCGAACGCGTTCCTTTGTTCTCTTTTTCTTTCCTTTGATCTTTCCTCTACATTGGCGCACGTGCGAAAAAATCAGAGTGGGGGGGGGGCTGGGGGAGGGCGAGGAGCGTGAAGAGAAATAAATTGCCATCTAGCGGGAGGAAATGAATGTCGAAACCCGCGCTAGAAGTCAGGAAAAGAGAGAGAGCGCGCTAGGCGAGCTGAAGAAAGAGTTTCAAGAACACCAACACGGCGGCGGAGCAGGCGCGGCTAACTGAGTGGCGGCGAAGAAGTCTCAGCGAAGCAGCAAACGGCAAACCGAGGATAAAAAGTCGGGGCGTACGTGGTAGCGTGAAGTTTCGAAGGAGGCACTTGGGCTGCCGTCCAAGGCGCAGTTCTTTCTGTGCCTGTCTGCCGCCTCGGTCGCTTTCCCGAGGCTTGAGCTCGGAATCCATACTTGGTCGCACTCTTTTCCCGTTTCCCCGGTCCCATATTTTTCTAATTTTTTCTTCTTCTGCCCACTTTAACCGTCGCGCGGTCGTTTCGCCCTCTCAACTCGCTTCTCAGACTCGCACTCGGGTTTGAGGACGCCTTCTTTTTCTTTTTTATTGTATCTTCTTTCTTGGATAAGTAAAATAAAACGTAAAAAGCAGGGATGGAAGTCATCTAATTACGGTCAAAATCGATGCGGGTGGCGCGTGTGTGCGTTCAGCGCCGTAAGCTTCGTATCTGCCTTTCGTACTGCTTTCGAAGCCAGCGCCGCCACGCTTCGCAATTCTCTGGGGCTTGTGCTTCTGAGGTCATCCCGATGTTTCGGCCCCCACCAGTAACCTGCATCGTGTGCAACAGTGCGGAGGAAGATAGGAATGCTGAAAGAAAGGCAAGGAGGTTAACGAAGAATGCGCGCGGTTTGTAACCCTACATCGTGAAAGAGAGAGAGAGAGAAAAGGAGACGAAATATTGAGAAGAGAGAGAGAAGTCATAAGGGAAAGGCAGGGAGGTTAACCAGGCTCAACCCGGTAAGCTACCCTGCACTGGGAAAGGGAGAAATGGGATTGAAAGAGGAGAAGCAAGAGAGAAGTTCACACCCTGCACAGTTACACAGTCAAGCGTTCATCGCTGAGTTAGTCATAGACGGTCATACAGGCCGGTGAAACGTTAAAAAACGGAGCAGCGCCTTTGTAGCTCTGAACATATCAGATGCACCAGGCCACGGGCCCAAGATCTCCTCCGTAAAAGGCCTGTCGTCTAAGTTCCCCAGAGCCGTCCGAAGGGCACTCCTCTATCTTCGTATCAGAGGCAGTCACATAAGAAATGTCTGCTGGTTTCCTCAACACCACATGTGCTGCAAATGGCACTGCCCGCCATTTCAATAAGGAATGAATAAGCGTTTGTAAATGAAACTCCTATTCGCAGGAGGCACAGTAGTGTTTCTTCCCGTCGGTTAAATCCCGGTAGAAGTTGTAATGACATTGCCGGTCCATGGCATATAGGCGCCGGTTGGTAAACTCCGGTGTATTCCATTTTCTGAGAGTTATAATATGGGCAAGACCACTGAGGAAGAGAAGGCGAAATGATAGGGTTGTGAATGCGCGCGCACACACGCAACTGTTCGCCACAGATTTGGAGGCGGCCCCACATTCCAGATGTTTTCCGTGACTGTAGCCCGGCCCTCGCAGCTCGGCTACGGTAGAGATGACAACTCAGACCAAACTCGCACTACCATTCTCTCTGATCGTAATACTGGCTAACCGGCTTAGACGAGCAGTGTCCAGTGCATGGAGGAACATTCTAGAATACGTATGGAGGCCTATAGAAGATATGTGCAGTGGCATAACGTTCTAGAGGTATGTCTCCATCTCGACTCAAGAAAGTGGAGGGTGGTGCCACACCTTTACTCAGAAAAAGCGATAACGATATATGACGGGCAAGGAGGTTAATTAGGGCTGATGCCGGTTGGGTACACTGCAACTGGGTAAAGGCGAGGAAAATATCGAGAAGGTGAGAAACTCTAGTGTTCATGTCGTCGACCTAGTGCGAAATTCTCAGTGCTTTATCACGGACGTCACTCAATCCGGTTGCCTTCAGGAATCGCAGCAGCACGTTTGTGGCCTTTTTGTAGCTGTGATATGCGAGGAAATGGTGCTACTGTTTAACGTGAATAGTCTTCCGTCTAGCTGGTACGAGCGGTGAGGAGGGCAAGCCTTTCATTTTCGAAGGACGGGTAGTAACACGATGGTTTTCTTGCAGTTTTGTTGCCACCGAAGGCATTGAATTCGGCGCTATCGGTCACTCCGATGAAGAATGAGTATGTATTGGTAAATGCAACGCACAGACATAATGGGAAAATTGCTGTTTCTTCACTTGCAACCGCGCCTGTTACCCGGTCTTCCCCTTGACTAGGTGGTCAATGCATTTCTGCGACAGCCCATCGTGCACGATTCCTAAATGAAAGTTCTTAGCCAGGTGTTCTGTCTACTCGAATGCGCTAGAGTGAAGGTGTGACTGTCAAGCAACTGCTTGTCGTAATGCGTCACCGAGGACCGTTATTTAAGCTCGGCGTCTTCTTCGCACGCAGTGTTCAACTAAGTTGTGTCGCGCGTAAGCTTCAAGCCGAGACACGTTTGTGGTTACGCGTCTACGGGCATCGAAGGAATTTGGGCACTCACAGATGACGGACTCTGTAGATTAGTCGAAATCACAGGTGTCGTACACATCGCCATTTGTCATTCCGAGAAGAAATGAATTAACTTTGCTGAAAGTGGCACCTAACCACATGTGACTGAGTCAGGTGGCGTCGAAGCGCGAGAGTCTTGCAGGTGGCTTCAGTCGCCATGAATGGTCGAGTGAGGGTTATTGTTTGTCATTAAATTGTGCTAACTTTCATATTTGCAACGTTAAGCTACCCACAAATAAACAAGGCTGCCGGCTGTGCAGCATCTGTTCTTTAGAGTGTGTGACCACAATATCTGGAAATGCTGGTGGGCGAACCACGCAGCTTCATCAGCCCTGTCGCTGCCAGGGACGCTGTAGTGTCTTTTTTTTTTTATGCCATAGGTTTCAATTCGGCGAATCGAAACTTTGGGGAGCGCGAAAATGGCTTATATGACGAGCATCAGGCGCACACCCTGAAACTGTAGCTCACCAAGTCACCAGCATATGTTGCGTATAAGGTGACGTGAATTGGAGATTCTATGAGTTCTTCCTTCAGTAATGTTTCTATTGCACCCATAGACACATGAAACCTCGCTTAGTCAAAACCTCATACGTAACAAAACGCTAGCGTGCCTTAACTGTGGCGTCATCTAAGGTGCTCGACGTTACCATCGAAAAAACTAAATTTTGGAAGAATCCTGACCGCGCTAGATATAGGCCACGTTTCTCACAAAAAAATTTGTGCTTTATCGCCTCCCTGGATGACTCCATGGCTCAAAACAGCTTGTGCCTCTCGATATACAGGATATGTTCACTTGGTTCGTTATACGAAGCAATGTACCTAATTTACCGCCTTTTGCCCGTAAGCCCAAACTGCAGGAAATGTCCCTACGGCATTTTCCTCACCTAAAGGCGCATGCGCGATATCCACGACTTCAGTACGATTGGTCATCATTTCGCATAACAAGAAAATAATCTTGAGCAGTAATGTTAAGACTCTTGTAGCGACGATCACCAATACGCTATAAGTTCAAGAACGCGGTCGACAACGTCATGTACGTGGTATGGAAACATGGTGAAAACATTCTCTTCGTTTCTGTCATTTTCACGTACGAACGTTGACCGCTTAACCACAACTCCTCTGTTCATCGGCGAACGTCCACTGTGAGAATCTCGTCGGCTGATTTCACACGCGTGACTCATAAGTTGCAATAAGCGCGATGCTATACAATGGGCCGAAAGATGAAAAGCGATATAAACCGCAGCTAATTGCTTCAGACTCTACGCTTGTCTGCTCATTATTTAAGCAGCCTTTGAAGGAATTAACTAGGTGATCCAGGTTGCACTACAAGCTCCCATGGACACCGAATGCCACCGCGCTTAATTAGGCATGGACGCCTCGCAGCAGACACACGTAGTGACGCATATTCTACGAATTGCCACACGCCGCGGTGATAACGTTTAACTTTTGGCCGACGGTACGTTTACGGGTGTCCTCTTACAGTTACTGGACGGTCCCCGTAATGCACTGTCTTTTAGCTTCCGCCATCTTGGTTCCAAAGTAGTTAAGACATCGAAGTTTGTTATGCTGTGCAAGAAAGGCTGCTAAGAAGCAATGTGAAAAAGAGATCATGTCATAAACTGCCCGCGTTAGATACTCTGGAAACCATTTTCATACTCATGTAGTTTAGGTGACAAATCTCATCAGCTGTCAGACGCTGTAGAACTGAAGTAGAGGCTGTTGCTTAGACGCCGGCCTGCATGCCCTTCATTTCCTTGTACTGATCTTTTTATTATTTTTATTGTGTATTTTTTTGCTTTACTTTCTCATTCCTAACGCAGTTGAGATATCTGCTTTACAAAAAATGTGCAGCTACACTTAGTCCCTATGAAAGAACAGTAGCAGTTGACCCTTGTTACCACCTAACTTCCTTTTTTCCTTCTATCTTTTTGACTTAACTCCTGTGGTAATCGAAAAGACTGGCAGAGTGATGTAAAGTTTATTTCGGTAAAAACTACAAGCAGGTAGATGTCAGGCCTGTATTTACAGTTTAAAAAGTTCATTACTGCTGTATAAATTTCTTTAAAAAGTTTTATTTCGCACTCACCAGAATTTGATTTCTTTACCATCCTTCGTTTCTTGCGAATCTTAAAGTGTTTTACCGTCGATACGTTTTGCGAGAGTTGTGTTCTGTTCTTTTTGTTCTGTGCACTACGTAGAATCTTAATATTGAGAGAATGATGGCCATGGATGAGCGAATAACACTCTTCATATCAATTGAGGCAAACATTTTTATTCGATAAACATTATTTCTTAAGCTCAGGCGCTTCTAAGTAGTACATTGTCGAGTCACTTCAGCTTTAAAGAGCTAGGACCAACGAAAACATAAAAGGGGGCAATGTGATCGCAGTTAAGGCCGGTTTAAAATGGACCTGCTACCAGTATCGCTAAATATTACGCAAATATCTAGCATTGAAAAGTTCCTGTGACCTTCAAAGAATGGGTAATACGCCGAGAACAACTTTGCATTTACCTTTAAATTTTTTCATCTCTATTCTAGGATGGCAGATCTCTTGCCTTATCACTATAATGGCGTGCTAAATAGGCTGGCGCCTACATACGGCCGCAATACGCGAGATTTGCGACTTAACTGTTACGTGGGCCGAGAACGCCATGTCTCTATGAGCAACAAGAACAAACTATTACAGCAGCTTAGGTTCATCGTTGTAGCCAGGCCATATAGACCTAAGATATATTTCGCACACCCGTCTCATCCATGGCAGCTGATGCGAGAGTTTCGCAAAGTTAAATTAACATCAATGAACGCAGCTTTTTCTCTGTTTCAAACAACGCGAGCAGTCGCATGCCTCGATCAAACTGCCTTATTTTGGTCGACTTCCCGTCGTAGCTGTTACGTTACTGCATTGGGCGAATGCACGTTAGCAGATGAGCGCGTCCTATACCACAGGTACTAGTGAATTCTTACTGTTGTTTTTTCTTCAGTTGTCTAAGCAACTTTTGACCCTGCGTTTTAGTCTATATAGGAGTTGGTAAGACGGCTTACAGGCGTTTCTGTGCATCAACGCTAGTGTGTTCGCATTCTAAACTGGGCGATCCCTCTCCCCCTCCTTCCATCCTCCTCTCTTTCTCTTTCTCTCTCTTTCCTCCCCAAAACGAAACCGCCAACTAACACGCACAAAAACTGCAACTACCGCCGCCACACTCAAAACGGACCAAACTGGAAACCGGTCCTAATCTGTTCTGGTGCACCAACAAACTTACCGATTGATTAATCGCAATACTAACTCGAACCAAAACACGATACAATGCAAATTTAAAAATTTTAAAAATAATATAAGGCGGTCAAGAGGAAGCAGTCAGCGGCGTCGGAGCTGCGCGCCCTGCGGCGGATGCAGTCGGTGGTGCTGGAGGGTTCGGCGCCGGCGCCGGCGCCGGGCGAGGACGGCCAGGCTCTGCCGGCCCTCTCCGCGGCCGTGGCGGCCGGGGAAGGGCCCTTAGCGCCCCCGGCGCCCGACAGCGCGCTAGAGCCAGACAACGGCGTCGAGGACGACGACAGTGTGTATCAGCCCCCGTCCCCCCCACCGGTAGGTCACGCCAACCCCACCCGCCCCCGAAAACCGCTTTTCCGACACGTCCCCGAGACCTACACATTAGAGCCTTTATTTCCTAGTCATCAAGAGACTAACTAGTCAGCTACATAGACCATTTCACTGCTTCGTAAGTGCGCTTCTTAGCATTGCACGTGTGTCCAACTACCTATTGACGGCACCTCTCAAGGTTCAAATGAAGAAGAAAATGCTAGTTGCACGTGGCGGAGGGGCTTGTCTCTTGCGCATACTTTCGTCACGAGAGCGACCTTTACATCTTTTCTTGACGTAAAACGAGCGAACTGCGGTCGTACATGCTGTTTGCGAAAATGGCTACGCAACCAGTAGTTCAGCCAACTGCCTCGCAGAAAAGCTAGCTTTACAGTTAAAGATAGGTCCGATGATCGATCAATTAATCGATCAAGAATAAATCAGTCAGTCAGTAAAATTTTATAATGATATCAAGAGGCTACGCTTAAGAAGAAGCCTAGATAGCGAACGAGGCCACGTGGTAAAAATGTGATACAGGGGCCCCGTATTCATGGTATTTTAGGTGGCATTTGAGAACTAAAGCCCGAAAACGACAAGTGCGTAGAAAAGAAGGTGATAACTCTCAGATACCGTACTTTTGCAGCCGTATCAGATGCTATCGGAAGCCGTATCATCACGTCGTTGACGTTTTTGCGTTAATTTTTCATGAGCTCGTCCACTGAAGTGACATGCCACCACCAGATTTTGTTTCAAACGCAGATTTCTCTACCAGTTTATCATCGTACAGATTTCACCACCTCAGTAAGGGTAGCTAATCATATACACCTTTTCGTTTCCCTACGTTTTTTTCTTTCTTCATTTCTTTCTTATTGCATTTTCTTCTTTCTTTCTTTCTCTCATTCGCTCTCACTTATTTCCTCATACCGACACACTAACGCTTTTCCCTGTTTCCAGCATGCAACGTGTTTTTTTTTTCTTTTTTTAAACGCACTCGCTATGGTTCTCACATCTTGTTCTACTCTCTTCATGGCCAACACCGAATCCAAGTGATCGCATTACTAGTCTCGCATGAAAAAACTGAAAATAATTTCCTTGTGACTTTTAACTGTTACCGAGCCCAGTGATGGTGCTTCTTTGGCAACGTTTTGTGCTTTTTTGTTTTAATCGAGAACCAGCTGTAACGCAATTTCGACGTTTTTCACGACCCGGCTTTGCACCGTCTCTTCAACCGTCTTGAGATGTCTACACCGTGACCACGATTGGCACTCATCTAGTGCAGTTTCCGCCTTAAGGTTAGATTCACACGACGGGCCGAATAACTTACTCAGTCTGTGGACGCAGCTGACCTGCTGCAAATCGCGCCGCGAACCCCTAGTCTCCGGCGACTTTATGTTCAGCTTGATTCGGCGAAGTTGAAGCCACGTCATGCTCGTCCGCTGCGTGAATCAGCAATTCAGGTTATCGAGTCTATGCGATAACCACATGAAACGCGATTAACCCGTTAAGAGGGCGCTGATATCTAGAGGCGTGATGGCGTGATGGCGTGATAGAGGTGCGCTGATACTGCGCCGATTGTTATCGCAGTTTGCTTTGAAAATGAACACATAAATTGAGCGAAAGGAAAAGAAAGGAAAACGCGCAACTCTTGCCTTCTCTTCAGGTAGTAGGGGATAACGATGGAAGAACCGAAGGAAGTATCAAGCGCCATAAGTGTGGTAGGAACCACACTGTGTCGCTTTTCGACACCTTTGTTTACGTTATAGACGACGTGTAAAGTTATTGTCTCACTCGTCAATTCGCGCGCCCTTGTTGTAAACAAGCTATTCGGCATAAACACACGCCGAGATGGATTGCACTTTCTGGCGTTTCATTACGCCTTCCTAAGCAGCTACGTCTGGTTGAAAGTACGCTAAAAAAAGAAGAATATGCCCTTTAGGGCATTTTTTTGTCTCCAAACACTAAGCATAATCTATAATGCGTACATTTCCTTTCTTTAACAATGCGTGCCTGACACTTTTACGTCACAAACGGCATCCGCCTATCACCGCGACTCATCAGTCTTGGCAAACAGTATGCGTGGAGCGTTAAAGAAAGAAAGTACACGCACAATAAACGCCGACCATCCTTTAGAGACAAGAGAATCCCCAAAGGATGTCAAAATTTTTAATGTGTACATTACGCGCGGGCACTCTGAAAAAAAAATAATAAAGGAATCACTTGGCAAGCCCTTTTAGAGAGCTAAAATGTGTGTTCATGTTTAACTTCGCTCACCGAGAGCTCTTGTAAGCTTACTCTTCCGATGAAGCACATTCACTCTGCTTCTCTCAAATTAACAAAAAGTACTCCATCGAGAAATACGAGAACTCTCTAAAGTGCCCATAGATGCGAGAGAAGCGGTAGATACTTTAAAACGAGTTGCGAGTGCTAATTCCTTCGGTCTTTGAGTCCGGTTCCACACGAAGAGCATCACGGTTTATTCCGCATGCAATTACATCATCTCACGCTCCAGCGGATTATGAAGCATCACTGTGCGTCAGAAAAGGGAATTAATTCCGCTTTAAGCTGTATTGAAGCGATTAGACCGATAATCTTCCTAAACAAAAGGTTATTCTTTTTACCACTATTTTTTTCCCTTCTTCTCTGGCCCACACTTTCGTTAAACCATAAAAAATATAGAGAGCGGAAACAGCAGCTCTTTGTATTCACATTTGCGTTACAGCCATGTCTCGAAAGCCCCTCTTGTTTTTGCTGAAGCCTGCCATGCTGTCTTTTTACGGAACCCATCGGTCATCCCTTACTCGGACGGCTTGAATAACTGCGGTTCTGCGGTGTACTCACTCTGTCGTGGAAAGATTTGTGAGAGTCGGAAATGTTTGCTTCTACCCCTGAAAAACAGGATGGACGACTATAGCCCTTTTTTGTTTTGTGCTCTGGGGAGAACAAATGGGGGAACGTCTCAAGAATGGCGGCTGTAGTTCCTGCCTCGAGGCGGACCACGATTCGAGAGAAGCGTGCCGTACTTCCTCGCCCTAGTTTTTATCACGAGCGATGCAAGTGTGCAGCACCTGAGAATAGAAAAGTTACGGGAGAACACCGAAAGGCTTCTTAAGGAAAAGGGTCCGGCAAAAAAAAGCTAGTGACGTTGTTTCGGAAACAGTCATATTTTCGTTCTACTTAGTGTGTATTATTGATTGGCCTTTGACATCTGCTTTCAGGGGTGTTTTTTTTTTTTCTTTTTTTTTTTTGTAACGATGTTGTCGCCATCGATTGATTTGGCGACACCTAGCGTAATCTTGATGAGCCGATTACTTCTTGACAAAGATGTACGCTATGCACCAAAACTTTTTTTACAGCACGTCTCGGTAGGAATTTTCTTGCCCATTCCGCGGATGGGCTGGCTTGCTGCGCGTCGACTTGCTCTGTGGTGAAGTAGGCTTTGCCACATAAAGATTCTTAGTAAGGAGAAGCACGCTTTACGTTGTCCTTTTGAGTTGTAGTTTGTATATTGGATTGTAAAACAATGGCGCACAGACGACCTGAGAATTGGCAAAAATAAACAGACACAAGCGCTTAGGTCTGTTTCTCCTGTCACTTTAGTTCACTTTTAGTTTAGTTCACTTCTGTTAGTCTTTAACATTTAGTCTGCAGGTGCGCGGTGTTTTACAATGAATAACAAGCTCGTCCAGGCCGCATACCTTTTTTTTCTTTATACCGGAAGAGTTTGTGCTTGCAGCTAAGGAGTTATCAGGGCGGCACCCAGAAATGAGTAAATAATTAATTATCTACCAATGTTAATATACTGCGACCAAATTTCGGAACATAGCGTTTTGTGCGAGCGGTATATCTGGCTGAAAGCCGGTTATGCTTGCAGAAAGGAGTAGTGAGGTGTTGATGCGACAAATTGATAGTCCGGGAGATTCTGCGAGATCGAGCGTACATGGGTGATGCAGAAACAAGTCTCAAGCTTGTCGAAACTGTGAAGGCGAATGTAAGGCGTGCCCAAAGCAACGCGACGGTCGAGTAAAACGCTATCGCTACGCGTAGGAGGTAATCGAACGTATTAAAACAAAGCACTTTGTGAGGGCACTTGAAATTTTGAAAGGTCATCGGCTACTGCTGTCGCTATTTTATTATGCAGGATGTTGAGAAAGCTAGAAAACAACTGCAGAGAAAATTTGTGGCAAACTCAGCAGTCAGTTCAGTTTTTTCTCTTTCTTTTGTGCCGTGCCCCTTGCAAAGTCGTTAAATATGGAGAAGGCGATACGAACACAGCTGCGATAAAAAACTCAAACACAAAGAAAAGACGAAACCAAGAGTGCTTATAGGCTGTTGCAGCGGCGTCGGCCATCGCAGCCCAACAAACCTCACAAAACAAAGATCATTCGTAACGCAACCGACATCAGGACACAATGGCGACACAGAAAAACACTAATTCACGACACATTGTTGCTGGACGAAAGAATGAATGGATTGACTTTGTTAAGCATTGAAACACAACACACAGCGACGTATAAGGCGGCATGCGTCAGCAAACCATCTCTTTCATTACTAAATAAAGCGTTTAGAATGAACGCGCACGCCATGATATCAAATAACAGTGTGAACGAAGGTTTTTCTTTTTTCCGTCTCGCGCTCCTTTTTAGCGGCAACATTCTCTGGGAACAATTTATGCAACGCACCTCGTGATAGGTGTATGTCGTTCTCTGGTCTCGGAAATAAAGACGACACTGAAATTATAGCGCAGCTGTGTGGACGTCCGTGTCTTTTGTGCCACGATGTATGCTGCGCTACACCAATAAGACTTGTAATATGACGTTAAAACCCAACGTGCAAACCTAAACCTATAGTCAACAATATGTATCACCACGGAGCACGGTAGACTACGAGCGTTCGATATCTCTGCCGCGCCAGCCGTGAAAATCGCAACAATATAAAAATCACGTGCCTCGCTCTTTCGAAGTCGAGAACGTTGGTATGGCGCTCTTTTGTGTGTTATGCGTGGCTTCCTGGGTGAGCTAGTGTGAAACCGACAACGTAAAAAAAAACAAAAAAAGTTAACCCATAGTAACAGAGTCGTCTAATTAGTGCCGCAGCTTGCGCGCAAGTCTAATCATTAGGGGCGCTTCACCACACGTTCGCAAGTTCACTGAGTCGTACGCTGAAAATTAGCTACCAAGGAAATATAAGCGGAAAAATGAAATTGACTTTTGTGCAAGCTTATTACGCCGAGAACGGAAGAACGTTCTTGATGGAGCTTGGTATGCGGCTCCACTCCGAAATTTAATTCTCTCTCCGTGTGACTTCAAAAGAGGTAAAAAAAAAAGGTAGATTACAAACAAAAGTAAACTGTAGCGCGTCTGCGCTGTGGGAAGAGAATTTGAAGTAATCGACTGTTGCCTGGCTCCGCGCGAGGAATATAGGTTATTATTCGGCTTCCCCCGCTAGAAGAGGCAACACTGAAAAAGAAACGCAACGGACAGCGGGGGAGGATAAAAAGAACGCGAACGGACTACATCCCCGAAATGTCAGACAGTTTAAATTACGCCAGCTCGGATCAATTTTGCTGCCTTCCCAGAGGGAGCGAGGAAATAGCAACCGGCAGCCATATAGAGGGAGAAGGAGAGGAACGGGAAAGAAGTCAAAGCCACGACAAAGCAAGGTTGCTTTACAACGCCGCCGCCTCCCGCGCAGCCAGCCAGCGTGGGCTGAACTATAGGCTCACCGGCGCACAGGCGTAGGTAATTTAAACGCGTGGCGTCGCGCCATTTGTCAGACGCCGCCGACTTTTCGATTCCGCCGGGGATCGCCGCGGTTTCGAATCGCGGAGGCGCTCGCTTTCTTAGAAACGAGGCGTGCGCGACGAGTGCGCACGCGCAGCAGAAAAAACCCCGTGCCCTGATTCGATGGAGCTTCGAAGTAAGAACACTAGGGAGAAATCTGGCGCCACCGTCTGCGTGTGTCGCCAGCATGGCAGCCATGACAGGGTGGAAATAATCGGCAGTGAATTGATTTGTATTGACGTTGCCTTTCTGGCTTAGAACACATTCCCAAACCTACTTCGTCATAGAAAACTTGTTTCATCGTAGTGATTCGGGCATGGTTTAGCCTCTGAAACAAAGCAAAAAAAAAGGAACCAACGGCAAGGGCTGCTGCCCAAAAATCACCGATAGATTTAACAAGGCACATACTCGAAAATTCCTATAAATGCCCACACTGAGATCAATGCGCAACGCTTTACCACATGGCATGGGCTTGCGCCAAACACAGTGCAGCTCACACCCATAACACACCCGCCACACGGCAATGGGAGGCAGCGCTGCCCAGCTCCGACTCGACGGACCAGATCAACCTGGTCAACCGAGCGAGAAGGGCAGCTAAGGCCGCTGTACTCCTGGACTTGAGGGGACCACCCACTGCAGAGCGGAGGAGCTACCTACGCTCGTGGGCTCTTTTGCATAAAGTTTATTTTCTCTCTCTCTCTCTCTACTCGAGAATGTCTAGATGAATTTATGATTTAGGTTCTAGAACTTAAGCGCCAGAATGAATTAGGTTGGAACGTTAAAAGCGCAACATCTCTACTTGTATCATATAGCGTGCGATATGTTCGTGAACCACCTAGCACGTAAAGGAGGAGGATCAAATAGAAAGACAAGAAGGCAGGGAGCTTAACCAGAATAACATCCGGTTCGCTACCCTACACCGGGGGAATGGGAAAGGTGAACACAAGTACGTCAGGGAGAGAGAGGGGGAAACGAAAGAAGGAAATTAGCGGTGAATTCGCTGATGCGTGTGGTATTGCACTATTAGTCAAAGACGTTCACGCAAGCCCGTCGTTCTCTAGAAGCACGTAAAGAAACGTAAGGAGGTTAGCATGCAAAATAACTGAAAATGACATTAGGAGAACCTGCGAAGCGGCGAAGAAGGAGAAGAACCTGCTGCAGCTGCATAGGTCGACGATGATGATAATAATCATGATGATCTACATTCTGCATGCCATAACATTAGCACAGTGCAAGTTCAGCCCAGAGACGCCGAAACCAGCTTAAACTCAACAGTTCCTGCATAATCAGCCAATATAATAGGCGTAACATACAACAGGTCTTGCAAAGGAGATTAAGAAAAACAACTTACATTAAACGACGATTGAAGCCTGTTATCTCAAGAAAGCTGCGACTACAAACTGCCAATGCGGTTTGACGTTCAGGACCGTGATACACTAATTCAAGAGAAGCCGACTATTCTACTCAATATTCGATACGCGTGCACAACTCTCAACGCTCTCCAAAAGAAGAGTTAGATACAACAGACATAACCATATAATATATACAACTTAACTTTGCTGCAAAATTAACGTACTGACACAACAGTATACCGTGCACATGATGCAATGAGTATCTTACGGACCGACAACATTTTTTTTTCCGCAAGAGGTCTGCTAATAACGCCCCAGTATTTGTAACGAAATAGGCTAGTTAACATTGCCTCATATGTGGTACCTCTCGTTCCTACACCATACATCTTTCCAGTTTTCATCGATTGCTGAACTTACGAGTTGTATAACAAAATCAAATAACCGCCAGCTAGATAGTCATACAGAGAAGAAAATAGATCGTGGGCCCGTACGGCTACGCCTATTTTATCTACTTTCTTTCTTCCTCTTGAAGAAAGAAAAGTCGCAGCGCATTTTTAGGTCCGAACCTGACGGACGGCATCTTCGAACAACCTTTAAAACACGTCAAAATGAGCATGTAACGTTGCAGCACGGTTCCTAGTGGAAAGAAGGAAAGGAATTCCCAGCCTCTCTTTCCGTGACGAAAAAGGAAACGCGCATAAAGACCGCAAAAGTTAGTTTTAAAAAAGAAAAAGGTGAAAAAAGGCAACAGTCATTGATGAAGCCCAGCGCGAAGTTTACAGGCAATGGTAAGAAGAAAGAAGAAAGTAAGAAGAAGGAGAGGGAGCCACGCTGCTGTCCAACGGTTGTATCACTTGACGTCTCGTAAAACGCTTTTGCAATCCTCCTTAAGGAAATTCGCTGTCATTCCAGTCCCGACGGCATTACGTCAATAAAGTTTTATTGACCTTTCCCCATCTCTCCTTTTCGCAAAGGACTTCAAGAAATAGCGAACTTCTCTTTTCACCCACTCACGCTCTCGCACGCATTATACTTCGGCCAGAAAATTTCAGAGGCGCCGCGTTCCTCGGAAACGCTGCGAGCCCTCGTTGAGTATTTTTGTGGGTGTTTTTTTTTTCTTTTCCTTTTTTTAGTTCAAGAACGTTGTCAAAGAAATACGCGGAAGGCCATTTCCAAAGTTTCTTTCTGGACTGCAACACGATTCTGGTATCTTTAGAGCTGCGTTCGTCGCATATTTGAGGGCCGTATAGCGAAGTTTCTTATACATATTTTGTTTGTTTTTATCTGATCGACTTCGTTTAATTCCTAGCTAAAAGGGTCCAGTCTGCAGCGCCAAATGCACATACGCACTTGCACGTTCGGAATTTCCCGCCTTCGTTGCCTCACCATAGAGGACATCGGCGAAACAGCAGCGTGGCACTATATGGGTGTCTTCTCGCTTTTATGAGCGACATGTTCCCGTCAACCTCACCTCTCTGCTCTCCTTGACTACAAGCAGACGTGCTTCGTTGTGTTCTTATACGGCGTTCTTCTCCCATTCGCCTTACCCTATACTCGTCCCGTCATTTCTCTATCTCTCTCTCTCTTCCGTCCATCGTAAGAAAAACTCTCACGCCGGGATTCCCTAATACTTTTCTCTCCAGCGCTTGCACACATGTCAGCAGGGCACGCGCGTGCGTGCATGTTTGACGTCACAGTGCCCGGAGACACGTCTGTCCTATAGGCCTGATCCGTTATGAACTAGCAGCTGCCGCAGACAGCTGCCGCAAGGGACATGCGCTATTCGCACGTGCCAAGGCACGGTGACGTGCGAGAAAAGACGACGTCGTTGGGGGGGGTATTTCGCTGTCTCGTCCGGCGTTGTCCACCCGACCACGCTCTTTATTATTATTCCCTTTATTATTATTCCTTTCCCTTTCTTTTCCTTTCTTTACTTTCTCCTAACCACCTTTTCACTTCCATCTTGTTTCCTTCTGTGCTTCGGTCTTCCCACGTCGTCTGCTCTCGGCCAACTTTTCTTTCTTTGTCCTTCGTCTGTTTGCCTTCGAACATCTACGCTTTCGTTCTCGCCTCCCATTTCAATCGATTTCACACGTAGTAGAAGCAGACCTCGGATAGATTCGAGGGAAGTAGCTCTCCTTCCATCTCTCAGCTTCCTATCAGTGTCAGCTTCCTCTTTTTTCTCTCTCTCTCTCTCTCTCCTCTTTTTCCGGCCACGTTACTTCCATTGTCACGAAGGAGGGGAAAGAAAGCAAACTTCTGTCACGCCACCTCTCAACTACAGAAAAGTTGCTTTTCCTTTCCTCCGCGACGAAATGTGCCGCCAAGGTTCTAAACAAGAATAAGAAACAGTGCATAAAGGAAGAAATACAAGGCGTCAGCGCGAGCCAGATCGGATTTCAATAGTAATGCAGGCGCTATGTGTGCACATTTGTTTGCAGAGTATGAGGGGGTGATCGGTAGGCGGGCTGATGCCGGTCCAACCGGAAGTGGAGTGCTTCCCAACTCTTCCTCTCTCTCTACACTTGCCTCCTTCTTCACGTCGCCCTTGTGCTTATCGTAGCTTCTTCCTTCTCGTCTTCCTCGAGCGCTCTTCCCGAGCTTCACTTTCTGTTGCTCCTTCTTTCTTTCTCTCTTTCTTAACGTTCTCGCGAATCAGTTTCACTCTTTGAAGAACATGCTCGAACACGTCCGTGAATGGTCGCCTTTGGTGAGTGTGAAAAGATACCCGCGTAAAAGAACAAAGACAGAATGTATCTGCAGAACGGCCGTCTCGTCGGCAGTGGCGGCGGCGCAGTCGAGACGTGGAGCGCGAAGAGAGCGTGCGATAAAATGTCCTTCAAACGAGCAGCGACTGGCTTTTCTATTCGAGACTGCGAATGGTGCGGCTTGTTCCGAACTGCGCTATCGCAACCTTGGCGCGCCCACGGCTGCACACAAACATTGATGGATCAAAAGTTCCGCCGGTATACAGGCGACTTATACCGGATGTTCAAAATTAAGCTTTATGGACTTTTTTTTTTCAAAATTGCCTGTGGCAGGTAGCATAATTCTTATCGTTGAGCTGGGTTATTCAAAAAGGCGGACATTCGTAGCACGAAAAATCGAAACACGTATTCAACCAATTAACAAAAATTGACTAATTAACTTCTCAGTTAATTACTTTACGACACGTATTGCAATTTACGAATTGTAGCCGGTGAGTTTGCAAGACGCATCCACTTGAAATTTGAAATGAATTTCCAGGATGACACCAGTTTGGAGATGTTATTTCCCAAAGTGTGGGACGAAATACATGGGCGTTGCAGCTAATTTTGTGCTTCAATGTATAAAACAGTCATTCTGGTAAAAAAGTAAGTGGAACAACAGTGCATTTTTACGGCGAGTTTGATGGCGCATATCTCGAAACTGGTGTCATTCTGAAAATCATTCCAAGTGGATACGCCTGTCAAGCTACAATTTGGCTACACCGGCTACAATTCGTAAATTGCAATATGTGTCGTAAAGTAATTAACTAAGTAGTTAATTAGTGAGTTGTTGTTATTTAGTTGCCTATGTGTTTCGATTTCTCGTGATACTAATGTCCGCCTCTTCGAATAACCCAGCTCAACGATAAGAATTATGCTACCTGCCACAGGCGATTTTTAAAAATTCAGTAAAGCTTAATTTTGAACACCCGGTGTTCATTAAGATGAAAACCTTATATGTCTCATCGAAGTCCATGAGCGAAAACTTGTCGACAACACGAAAGGTACAAAAACTATCATCATCAATGGCTCATACCCCCGTAAGCACTCATACCCCTGTAAGCAAGCAAGATGGATGATAAAGATGGATGATAAAGCGAATTAAGTGAATGACTGAGCGAATTAAGATGGATGATAAAGCGAATTAAGTGGATGATAAAGCGAATTACGAGGATGACTAAGCGAAGTAGACTAAGCTAATTAAGGAGGATGTGCACGTTATGTGTCCGTCTTTAATGCATCGGCACTTGCGCTTTCTCCTTCAAGTCGTCTTAGGGATAACATAAGACCCTGTGAATGTTATTTATTTATTTATTTACAGGGTGATGCATTACAGATTATTGTGTCTATACAGCTGCAACGTCTCTTTCGCTTAGTTTCTCGAGCGTTAACTTGTCCCTGGTTTTCATGTGCGGTCTTGTCGCGTCATTGTGTCCATGGTATTGCAGTCAAATCGCGGCGAGCCGCGAATCGAAGCATGTTGTGGCCACGAGCTCCGACTTCTCGCTCGCTACAATCTCGCCTGAACAAAGAGCTCAATAAATAGCTGTGCGAAGCTATCGTAAACGTTAACTAAGGCGACCCGGCGAAAGCACATACATTTCTTCCCTATACGCGTCTATCACGGAAAAATCGCGGCTGCGTCTACAGCCAGGTTTGCCAAGACCAAGAGCTCCGTCATGGCTGCAGGACAAAACACTGCCCGCATTCACGAGGTCGTTTATACGTCAGATCTGTTCTATAAGAACAGGCATCGGCGAATCGGGATGGGGAACGTAATAAAAGAGAAAGCGGCCGGTCATTGAACAAACTATACGCTCCGTGAACTCGGCTCCCCGCTTCTTCCTTTTATGCGCATGTAAAGTTAAGCGCGCGGAAATATGGGACGAAAAGACCTGAGGATGCTCGTGGCTCGTACGCCCACAGCTTCCTCTGGCTTACCCAAGCGACCCCCTGTCCATATCTCACTGCCAACCCGACCGCGCTTATCGCGAAATCTTTCCGCCGTGCAATACCAAAAGCGTATCGAGTGACCGAAAAGCGTCGTCGTTTTCGTATATGGCGCCCTATAAACGAACCGCGCGAGCATCGTCGGGGAAATAACGACGCGCCCCTTTTGCGCCATCGGAGTGTGCGGCTTCCTTCGCACGATAGGCCCAGCCGCGTCGCGCCTTGGTCGATACGCATCAGCATAAACAACGCCGTTGGTGAGCAAACACGCTCGCATTGAGTGACTTTCCTGGTAGCCGTGCGCGGCCGAGAGTGTATATATACAGGTCGGGGTGAGCGTCGCCACTGGACTGGCGTCAGACGTCGCACCATTATGAACGGGTATAAGCACACTAGAGGCGCATAACCTTACGGCGCCAGCAGCAAAGGTGAACGAATACGTCTAAGGCCGCGGTTGTAAGCACTACCGACCTCCTTGTGTATTTGGTAAACAGGGCAGGTTCGCCTGGTTCGGTCATTTGCGAAACAACGTCCTGGAAAAGACCAGTGGGACGTTGTCTAAGCCACTCTGTATTACCTCCTTTTGTCCCCTGCCGCAGTGCCCGGAGGTATCAATTTGTTTACTCACAGCCCTGATTACCGGCAACAGAAGGCACATCTTTACAAGACACGAAATAAAACTTAATCGAATCAAATATTGGGCCCCTAGTTGGTGCGGTATTATTAGTGCGAAAGCATTATATGCTCCATTACGCGATAATCCGGCGTCGTCGGTGGCGGCGTGACCGAGTGATGGCAGCAAAAATGTCCGGAAATGGCCTACAGCGCAATGATTAAAAACACGTAAAAAATGCTCGGATTGTGCGGTCAAATTTCTCAGAGAGGTTCCTTGTAAACAAAGTAAATAAATGGCTTCTAAAAGAAATTTTTATACAATTCGGTCTGGGTCGAACCCGGGCCTTCCGGGGTGCAAGACGGGCACGCTTTCCCGACACCACGGCCGCTCCGCGGTTGAGGCTTACTAAAGCTTTCACCAAAGGGACTGTAATGCTTTCGCATTTCCACACGTAAGCAGTCTTAAGTGTCTGTGCCGAAAAATGTAACAGCGCCAATGTTCTTGCTTATTTTGTTTCTTATTTTTTTTGCATTTTGCAACACGTACATATTTCTCGTTTGCATTCGTAATAAAGATTCCCAGTTCAATAACAGCGTGTGCCCCCGTACGCTGTTCGGTTTATACCCTCGTCCAACGTCACGCCGTTACATTTTGAAACAAAATAAAAGCGTTTCGTCATCCTCACGCGAACAAAGCGTGCCGGAAAGTACACCATAACTCTGGGAAAAGTAAGGCAAACGCAGAACATGTTGTTACACTTGCTTAAGAAGCTGTCGCCACCCTCTTTCTCTTTAATGCGCTGATGGCGTGCCACTAAAGCTGCCACGAGAGGCCATCGAAACGGCTCATTTTTCCGGTGCGTTTACACCGAACTGCCGTGCGCCAAACGAATAAGCGATCGAGTTATCCGCGCACGGCACCTAAAGTTGATGCGCCTGATCACGGATGCCAGGGGCGGCTGTTCATCTTCGAGCCAGCAGGATGATTTTCATCTGGGGCTTAAGGATTTGCGGCAACTAAAAAGGGTTTTGGTTTCTCCCGCGCTGCATGACAACCGGAAAGAAAACTGCCCTAAGTGCTTCTCACAAACATGGACATCCACTCGACTATCGCGTAAACTGCTTTCTGTTGACACTGATATTGGACATTCCTAGAGTCACAAAGTTGTGATGGCTGATGCTGACCACACAAAAAAAAGGGACGTTTGTTTTGCTTAACAAACAGGATTCAACACGTAGAATTCAACTATAATTAGAACAAAGTTTCAACAATTTTAGCACTGCCGTGATAGTCAAGATGAGTGTGTTTCGCGTCATGTACTTGTGACCTGCAACGTTACTAAATGTTAGCGTGTGTGGTGGACCTCTGGGTCCGCTGGCTACCGCGTTGTCATCAAAGGTAGAAGACGCCGCGGAGTGGAATGGCATGAAGGGAGACCTATCGCACCGGTGAGCCACCACGGCACTAGCGTGCGCAAGCTGCGTGCCAAGAGCAGAATGACATGTTGATGAGTAACCGTGTGCTGGGTGCGAGAAAAAGGAAGTTCCGACGGCGTGTTACTGATTTTCTAAGTCCTGTATTTGACGAGTACTCACAAAAGCCGGGGACGACGTCGCCAACCACTAAGATTCACACTAAGTCCGACAGCCACTAAGATTGAGAGTCTAATAAAACTCTAAATATCCTGCTCCTCAGGTCATTTAGGGCTTTGTGGATTTTCTACGAAAAAAAAAAGAAAACGAAAAAGGTAAGCTCGGTGTAAGGCTATAAGGGGTACATCCAGCCTTTTACACCATTATCAACATCATTATCTCTCTTTCCTCGTACTCTCTCACCACCTTACGCCAACACTGACTAGTAGCTGGCTAGAACACACTGCCAAAGGCCGACCTTTCAGATTAAATCTTCCTCTCTCCCGATAAAGTTTTCCACCGAACTTTCGTGCGCGACAGTATAAGTTACTCATTCCGCTTCGTTGGGATCGTTGCGTGCTTTGTGGAGTTTGCGCACGTTTCGAAGACCATCCTGCACGTCAAAGGTGGCGCTTTGCGCTGATGGAGATCCGTTAACTAAGCGTGACCCGAGGCTGCGCACAAGAAGAAGAAAAAAAGAAAGACTAAATAGTGGCGAAACGATAGGACAAGACGAAAAAGAAAGCCGCTTACTGGGAAGTCCCGCCTTAATCACCATGGCATACCGGGTCGATTAACAATCGATTAACCCGGCAGCCGAATGGCTCGGCTTCAAAGACGTGACCTGGGTGACGAAATAACGGGGTCGCTTATAAGTGTCGCGAGCGCCCCTAACAGGTCTCCTGCACCCCGCCCGGGCCTCTAGTGTCACACGTGTTCATGAACGCTTGCTGCAGTCAAACGTAGTACAAGCTCGCGTTACTAGTCACACTAACATATAGAAACAGCACACACACGCAGGGAGAAAAAGAAGCAGGCTAGCGAGGTACGCGTTGGCTGAGCGACAAGCAAACCTAGCTTTTGTTACTTGTAGAGTTCCTCAGAGCAACGTTCTGTCACCATGTGCTCACCTGTTTACCTTGGTAGGATAACTATAGGCGTCGCAACGTACAACCTTGTAAATCACACGTACTTACGCTCGAATATTGTCACGCAACTGTGACGGTGCGCTGGCGTCTAGTCGAAGGCGGGCAAAGTTAAACTGCGGGAGCCCGAACTTGTACCGTCAAAGTTTAAAAAAAAGAAAAACACACAAAAAAAGCGGCGACGACCACGACTACTACGGCCGGCGGTCTTGGTATCAAATGACACCGATTTCGCACGCATGCTATTTATACCTGAGCCATCGTACGCAGCGATTGCGACCAAGCAAATTCTATGACGCGATAGAATCATATATGAGCGCGCCTATAAACTGACAAGATAAGTCTTTCCGGAAAAGAAAAACGGGCGCTCACGATTCATGAGTTATCGCGAGCGCGATCTCGATCACGACATAGGCAGGAAAACAAACCTGCGCAGCGATAGCGAATTATCGAGACTGCGTATGCTGCATCATTATGGGATCCATCTCATGTGAACTGTGACTGACCTGTGCGAAATAGGAAAAAAAAAAACGGTTCGTTTTATGCTCTCTAATTACGGCCGCAATACAAGCGTAACTTCGGTAAAACCAAGCCTAACCTTTATCTCATCTCGCCGTACGATATTTTGTTTAGGAAATTTTCTTACGATAAATTATTGCTAGCGCCAGCATGGTGGTATTGAATAGTGATGAACTGTACATAGCCATAATCAAAGGACCAACAAGCAAAATACAAGCTGTACGTAGCGCAACACCAGAAGATCGGCATGAGAAGGAACTTTGTGCTATTGTGGTTTGCAATTGACTTTTGAGCATGAAATGCTTTTAGCTCCCGTTAGTAGGCGACCTTCGAGAGACCTTCAGCCAAAATCCAGAGCCGTTATCTATACACTCAAGACGAGAATGAAACGAGAACATCCGGGCATCGCTGCGAGAGCAAAACGATATCATCCGGCCAACTAGTCAAAACATAAGAAAATACGGTCTCTGGTCCCCAACCCCTTGTACAGGACCGCATTACATACGCTAGTTACTGCCCAAACAAGTTTTTTAAAAATGTTGCTTCCGATAGCTTCCTAATGTTTGTTCACAATATCACTCAAGCTGTAACTTCTAGTACTCTGAAGTTTATTTTGTCATTTCCAATAGCGACGTTTAAAAGGCAGACACAGTGCACCATACACTTGAGTGTCATCTTTTGGCGCTACGACAGGGTTGCCTGTGCTCTTTTCAACGCCAGCGGTCCGTGAGTTCCGCGGCGTGGGTTTTGCCTCCTTCAAAAGATGGCGCCACATTGCGTGACCAGGCCGGCAGCATCCAGCGAGTCGCGGATGGTTGTTTGGCCGAGACGATACTTGCAACGAGGTTCAGTTCAAAACAGGTTCCTTTCGGCTCAGTAAGCATTCAGGCCTGCGTCGTGGCACCAATCTGCATTGCGAGTAGCAATTGCGTGCTTACATCTACTCTCGATTACGGGAGAGCCAGCATTTTTTTTTATTATTTTGGTTAACGTTAAAGAAGCCTATGTAGATAACACTATTCCAATTTCCTCCGTTACGGAATCTTTCGTAACCCACGACGCATCTTCGAGATGAAAAACACTGTCAAGGGTATACTATAATGTCCTATGTAACGGTATTTCAGATTTTTTTGGAGTACGTATAAACAAACGAAAAATTTACGCGCCAAAGGCACAGTAATTAATACGTCTCATCCCGCTGAAAGAAATGCGGACTTCAGCTGCGAAATACGTGAATCGTTTGCGCTAGTGAGACGCCCGCCATAAAAAAATCAACACGACCGAATGTCGTCCGCTGGCTTAGTAAGCGAGTTTGTCAAGGTCTTATTGCTCCACGAGGGCCTGACAGATGACGCGTCAGTGACTGCAGGCGCTGTGCCATGCTTAACATGCACGCGCGCGCGCGCGCTCGAAAACGCAAAACTGTGGGCAACGAAGCGTCTCTGCGAATTCCTTTCTTTCCTCCCAACTCCGGCCCCCCCAGTGTTAGCGCGTATTAAAGTTTGGTGTTTCCTAACCAGTCGCGACAGCTATTTCGTCAAGAAGGGCACGGCAACACCGCGGCTATAAGCATTTGCCAAGACGCGAGCTTTTGGTTTCTTTTCTTATTCTTTTTTTTTTTCTGTCTCTCTCGTTTTCCAATAACAGCGTCCGATGAGCGCAGTTCCCACCCCTTCAGGCGGGTGCGTTTGTAAACGGGGCTGATCAATAAACAAGCTAAACAATTTGAGAGAAAAAGAAAATGTAAAAGAACTTTACCGATCTGTTTTCAGTTTGGTCATAATGGCGCGGAGTGAACGAACCCCCGGTTCTATGGCTTGGGTTGTATAGGAGTGGGGAGCCGGATGAAAAGGGAGAACGCTGCTGTCGCGGCTACAGCGATTTATCTCTGCTTTTTATCTCCTCTTGCTTAAATGACGTATAGCACAGTTTGTCAAGGGCAAATTTGTGCGCGCGCTCCACCCACAAGGGTTGTTCTCCCGTCGCGTTCACTCACTCGGCTTCGGCTGTAATTTAAGGGTGGCGGTCAAAGATTGCTTGCGACGAGGACTTTTCTTACTTTTTTTTTACTTTATACTTTCCGTTTATGAATTCCGAGTCAGAAATGCCGCGTCGTAAACAACCATATATTTACCAATTGGATTACTCAAATGACCCGTAGAAGTGCAGACAGTCTAACAACAAGGCGGTGGTGCAGTACAGTTTCCAAATTCCAGTTGAGAAACAGGATGCATGCGAAAAGCTGTGGACCCAAGAGATAAAATGAATAAATAGACAGATAGTCCGCATTTCTCTCATTGGGACTTCTCGCGTTAGCTATTTTGCGGGTGTTATCAGTAGTACTACGAAAATTACATTCTAAAATCATTTTACGCGTAGATGTGTATGGGTGCGTGCGGGTGAGACTAACAATTCTATTTCCAGTTCTTCTTGTGTAAATCCTATAAGGTGACTAATCTGCGCATTACCGTGATTATGGGCACTTTCCCAGCCTTTGTAAAGTGGGCAAGAAAATAAGAGGGGGGGGGGGGGGGGCTGATTATGAAGAGGTCCAAGAACAGTATAAACTGCGCGACCTGTTCCATACACGTGATCCATCCACACTCGTGTATAGCAGCGGATGGGGATGACGTCAGATGTTGCGTGCACTGCGACGAAGCCTGTGTCCTTCAGTAAAGAGCTTCTTCTCCAGCGTGATGTTAGGAGGCTAGAGTAAAACGAGAAATGAATTCTATCACGAGTTAAAGAAGTTTAAACCTCATCATCCTGGCAGAACTCAGCACACTACGATTTATAGACACTGGTAACAGTGGCCACTCCGGTGTCGTTACAATTTTTTCTACATGGAAATGAAATAAAAAAAGGGGGGAGTGGGGGGAATGTTGCCAGAAACGCTTTACTTACTTTGATGGGGTCTCCTTGATCTTGTGGTCACTACATGCACCCACACTCAAGTAAATAAGATCAAATTAAATCACATCATTCACTCAATCAATCAATCAATCAATCAATCCTTCGCTTTCAGCCACTGAAGTATAGTCCGACTGTAACTTTCTTTTGTGAGCACGTAGCGAGAACATGGAATACACGATATGTGTGGACAGTAAGTGTGCCCATAGATTGTACGACCCACTACGCACACGCCATGAGGCTACTGGCATGGGGCATTTCCCGCTGCACGTGCCTTTTGCATGCTCACCGGTGTTGGCCAGAAACGTGACAAGAGCACTGTGGTCTTTGCAGAAGTAGGTATTATACGTTTTAATTAACTGGATAAATTAGATATTAAAAGTCGTGGTGTAAGCTTGAAAATAATTAAAGATATGTGTGAAACGACACTGGGCTTTTAGTAATCTTTAACTATGTGTGTACGAGTATGTAGGAGAGCTCGGGCGCATGTGGGACATCATGTGCCCCATCTCGCTTGGTTTAACAGACACACACACACACACACATATATATATATATATATATATATATATATATATATATATATATATATATATATATATAAGGTGAATCGCGTACAGGCAGGTTTTTTTTTTTTTGTAGTACGCTATCCTTTCATTTGCAGTGGCAAAAAGTTGGGAAAAAAAGAATAAATAGGAGGAGACGCGCAGACTGTATATCTCAATGCTACACAGATCACAGGACGGGTGATTCTTCGTCATAAGTAACCACAACTATCCTTACATGCGGGAAACGGTTTCTTGCATTAACAAAGAAAGACGAGCAACAGTTAAACAAGAGGCAATCGCTGATTGCAAAAGCAGGCCGAAAAACCGAAAAGCCGACGTGCCTAGTGGACCCGTTTTAAATTGGTAATGAAGTTAAAGCGGTTCAACGATTAATCCGTTTAACGCGTAGCTCACCTTTACGTCACTTTCAGGCATGCCAAACCACCGCTCTCCTAAAGGGTCTCCTATAGGCTATGTACGAAAGTGGCGTGTCTTCCGGAGACCGAAAGCTGCGTGGAAGAAACGTTTCAGCTTCTGAGAGCCATTGTACAATTTATTACACATTGACTTCAATCCTTTTAAAGGTAACTCGGAAACGGTCAGGTAGAATATTCATGCCGGATATGAAGTCTTATGCCTGCGGAATTGAAAGGATGTGTTTTAGTCATGTTCTTGCCGTCATCGTTCAATAAAAAGGACACTAATTTTATGTAGATAGTTGTGTTGTCAAGGACGACCAAAGCGCCCCTGAAGTGTGTTTCTAATACCCTGAGCTGACATAAAAACTCAGGATACAGCGTTAGCACTACCGATAAAGCAAACCATGTTACATCTCGATCTGTGCGTTTACGCAAAGAAAATCAGTTTTTTACCACAACGAACATGACGAGATGGTTTCTTGCCTATGTTACACTAAAATTCTGCTTTCAGGATATATCTATGATATTCATTTAAAAAAGAGTGTTTCCAACGTTCGTAACATAGCAGTCGGTAATATGAGCAGACTAGAACAGCCATGCTCATGAGCAGTCTTCGGGTCTCGAGAGGTTATTAACGGGTATATCGGAGAACAACACTACGCTGGATACTGAGAGAGATGCAGTGTCACCGCATGCGTGCGCATGTTTTTCGTCTTCTTCGCGCCTCTGAGAGCGAGAAGCACTGAGCGCGACGTTCTCTCCCATCAGATGGCGAGGAGGAGAATGAGCGCTCCCATCCTTCACTCCGGCAGCAAGTTCCGGCACGGACTCCTGCAGCTCCTCATCCACTCCATCGACCCCCTGCACGAGCACGAAGGGGAAGCCAATGGTCAGCAGTTCCTGTCACTCTTTCTATTAACGCCCGATAATTATCCACACTTGCGTCCAAGGAGACGACGCGAGAGTCCGGACCCGCCGCGGTGGCTATGGAGTTCTGCTGCTGAGCGCGAGGTCGTGGGTTCGAATTCAGGCCGTGGCAGCGACATTTAGATGAGGGCGAAATAAAAAAAAACTGTCGTGTACTTAGATTTAGATGTACGTGAAGGAACGCGAGGTGATCAAATTAATCGGGAGACCTCCACTACAGTCTATAGTCCCTGTGTTGCTTTTAGTGCGTCAAACTCCACCAATCAATCAATTGATCAATCAATCAATTAACGAGGGTTCGGCTTACGTGTGTTGGATTGGAAGGAAGTACGAAGAGCAGCTTACTGGCAGAGGGAATGACGTCTCAGCTTATGACTGCGAGATCGTTCCCGTGCGTAGTAGGTTCGTGTTCTCGCACAAGCGCGAGGAGGCTTTAGGAGGGGTTCTGAATTTCTGAATTAGACACAAAACGGTGGACTTGTCACCCCGTTTTAGAAATATTGCATAAGTACGAAACAGTATTCGTGGATAACTGCGTCCAGTTAAGGTGGACGCGTAGCGTACTTAAACATCGCACGATAAAACTTATGATGCGCACCATATCTCTGAAGTTGGACAGGGGTAATTAGGGCTATTTGAAAAACCATTGCAAGGTGGTGGCTAGACACTATTAATTTTTCTTCAGCAGTGCGCTACAGTTGCCGTCCCGACGTTATTCGTATTTTTTCTTTCATTATTTAGGTTTGAAATAGCTGTAAATGAAGGGGGTCTTGTTAGCTTACTTACAGTGGTGACGGCTACGCACGGTGACGCGGCAAAGAGTAAAAATTATTATATAGCATAATGAGAAGCCTCACAGGCTCCGTAAACCAAGGGCGACCGTTTTTTCTCGCTGCAGAACACAAGTGTACGGAGTAAAAGTGCTACCAAAGCTCGCCCAAGTTCTCTCTTCACCGCAAAGCATAACAAAAGAGTTTCCTACAATAATTACTGGAGAGAATTGTGGCGCTGTGATCGTTCAGCTACTATAATTAGAATGATGATTAGTACATTGATTTGTCTATAATATTCGTGCTTGCGACCTCAGGCGCTCCACGAGGCGTTAATTATTACGACCCATATTTCTAACTTCCCAAGCAATAAGAGTTCTCTAAACACAGCAGGGCAATTCGCCTGTGCGCGCATTCATAATAATTACATATTGTAGCATGGTATAACGTCATATTTCGTTGAATATCTTCGATTAGCAAAGACACAGAGCCGTTTGAAGCCAGTAGGCCGAAGTTTAGAGAGAATCCGTGCACTCAGTACCTATATGCTGGTAGAACCACCTTACTTGCCGCTTTAATAGCCACGAGTTCCACAGTGCACGCTAGTAATTATTGTAGGAAACTCCGCCATTCAAAGGGAAAAGCGGGGCGTCCAGCAGCTCTGCCTCCATCTATCTCGACACGCAGCCAAGCTGGACGAGAAGGCGTCCCAGCTGCACACTATCGCGTCCCTGCGCGTGTTGCTGGACGCGACCAAACCCGGCGGTGAGGGCCAGTCCTCCTCGGGCGTGGCCAACGGCGGTCCCCCCCCGGCCCCCCTCGGGGGCTGCCCTCGGGGGGGAACCCAGGATGGCAGCAGCGGCTCCGCCGAGACGCGCCTCACCAGCCTCAGCAACAGCGATGCCCTCGTGCGCGTCGACTCCGTCTCGAACCTACAGGTAATTTGTCCTCAACCGCTATCTATCTATCTATCTATCTATCTATCTATCTATCTATCTATCTATCTATCTATCTATCTATCTATCTATCTATCTATCTATCTATCTATCTATCTATCTATCTATCTATCTATCTATCTATCTATCTATCTATCTATCTATCTATCTATCTATCTATCTATCTATTCTATTCTATTCTATTCTATTCTATCGGTTCTATCTATTTCTCAAGAACAAGGTCCATGGAACTGATTCATCAGACTGGACTTAAGAGCGGCATGTTTCTTCGTGTTTTTGTTGGCTCCAGCGCAGGACCAGTGTCGCAGTTACTCGGGCACACAAAGTGCAGTTATAATAGGTCAAGCCTCAGTTGCGCAGCCTAACGCAGCCAAGCCAAGTTACACAGACATTTCTAATCAGTCAACTGTGAGCGAACAAGAGAAGCCTCAACTCGGAGCCAACTTTTCGTCAAGGGAAGTAATTGTCTTCGTCAGGGCGGGGCTTGCACTGTCAGGGCGATCCCGCAAGGACTAGTTTCCTTATCGACGCGTTGGCACCGGATGTAGGCATCTCCTGTTCGTCCCCAGTTGATTAACCTTCAAATGTCAAATCAAATAGCTAACATTTTGTCATTTTTAAGCGAAATAGAAAGGTTGCGTAGGGCCATTTTGTAAGAAGAGTCTTGTTTACATTATTTGATATATGTAATACTAGTTCACAACTGGACGGGCGATTAAATGAGCGAATTCTGAATGAGAAACAACTAGAAGCTGACTCCGGCAAGCGTGGTCGCGGGCTTCATTGGAGTGTCTAGCGCTTGAGATTCTAGAATTCGAAGCGACAGGTCGCTCAACCAATGAACAAAGCAAATCAAAGCACTTACCAAATTCCTTTTCTTGAAACTATAAACACGACGAAAATAACAAAAACACGAGAACTGCTAGTACCGGCAGTCTAGTGAAGAATAGTGGCCTACTTGGTCCACACTGCCGACCTCTATAGAATACGGTGGCCTGGAAAACTATAGTAGCCGTACTTTTTTCGTAATACATATTATGTATCGCGCCACTGCATACTGTAGCAGCGCTTTATGTGTACCACCGTGTATGTATTGTTCTAAGCGCACCACAAGCACAGGGCAACCATACAGGGCGTTTCAGCGATTCAAAGGTAGCCCTACAGTCCCTTTTATCAGCTCTGCACCGCAGTCCACATCAACAATTGGTAGCAGATATACGATTACGCTGCCATCAAGCGGTGGACAGAGGCCACGACATTGTATTTCATTGGCTACCTGGGCACTGCAACATCACTGACAATGAATGTGCCGACAAAGCTGACCGTGAGGCACATGAAGAATGTCAAAGAATCTCGGATACCATTGTCGAGAACGGATGCAGTGCGGAACCTATATATGCCATGAACCCACATATGCAGTTACAACTTTTGCCTTACACCGCCTGCGAATATGAGTTTCTTTTACAAACGCCTGTTCATTCCTGATTGGTTCTCGAGCTTCTTTGTTAACCTCCAAGTTTCTGCCCCATATGTTAGCACTTTTGTGCTATGTTAGTTGCTTTTGTACTTCAGTGCATAAAACGACGTTTTGTTAAGAAAATGACTGGAACGCGAATGCATTTCTCCGCAAAGTTCGGGAATTAATATCTCGAAACTGGTGTCCATCCTGAGAATTCGTTCAAGTGGATGCGCCTTGCGAACTGCGCGGCTAGAATTTGTAAATTTCAATATGGGCGCCATAAGGTATTTGTTTAAATTTAATTAGTGCATTTTTTGTTAATTACTCGTATATGCATTTAAATTTTTCGTGCAAGTCCACCCTTTCGAGTAGACCCGCTCATGAACTAGAATTGTGCTATCTGCCACAGGCAACCTTTAAACATGTTTGAAAGTGTTCGCTGAAACACCCTGTATATATAGGCATGATAATAACGGCGCGTAATGGTGCAGAGCGACTCATCCATAACGTCCAACCTGAGCGAGAAGATGGCGGCGGCGAGCGGAGGCGGCGTGGCCATTCTGCACCAGCGGCCGGCACCCATACAGGAGTCCATCGAAACGGCCAGCCTGCCGGCCGCCGGTGACGCCATCGCCACCGCGCTCCCGGACTCCGGATACAACAGCGCCACAGCAGCGCAGGCCGTGGTAGGTATACACACGGCATGCTCGTTTTCTGGCAGGCGTAGTACAACGTAGGGAAACGCACATGAAAGAGTTTCCTTTTAAGGTTTAGTGGCACACGGTCACCTAGAACGAAAACAGCCTACACCAGTGTTCGAGTGCGCTACCTTCATTCCAAGGGGACACACGCACACGGGCACGTAATTTTAGGCAGAATACGTACAACCGTCTGAAACGGTCTATACCTTGTTCGAACGCGAACTGGCAAAGAGGTAAGAGATTTCGTTGCCCTGATTAACACCACGCGACTTGATGCGAAGCAGCTTGGCGAGGAAAGAAGTTCGCCGAACTAAGCGACGGACCCCCTGCTTAACTGGCGTGCCGAATCCGAAATGTCTTCAACAACGTTCCGCCGCAGTTTCTACTAAAACGCGAGAATATTCTACCTAAATATTAGCGCAAACTTGTGGTCAATGCTGGGGATGATGTGGCACTTATCCACGACTCAAATACTCACCATCTTTGCTTTTCAGGGTAAAAAAAATCGAAAATTGTTCTCGCCAAAATTGTTATTCATTGAAAATAAAAACGAGCGGTGACTTCATGGAAATCGTCGTAAACGGTGCGCCGTTATGAGACGAAATACCAGATTTGCACTCAAGACTTAAAACGTTTCTTGTTCCTGCTCCGTAACAGAAAAGTGTCATGCAGATTTCTTCAACTCAATAACTATATACACATCAAGTAGCAGAGGGCATGTAGGAATAGTTGTTTGAACACCGAGTAAGTGTTCCTGTGCGTATCGGTGCTGAGTGTAACGTTTTATAAAGGTGTTCTTCAACCGTCGCACACGTGGTGCCGAGGGTATCTGCTTAGGCGCGTAGATCTCCAGCGATCTTCCGACGCGGACGTATGCCTCGCGGAGCACTTGCGAAGTGTGTCTGTCCACGATACACGCAGCTGGCGGCCAAGGAGCTTCCCCCGGACACGATCGAGGAGACCAACGAACCGCTGAGTGTCGCCTGGCCGGACACGTGGCGCGAGCGGTTCAACTACGTCGTCCTGGCGCCCATCATCTTCCCGCTCTGGCTTACCATGCCCGACGTACGCAGGCCGGTGAGTGCGCGCATCGCTGGCCTCCTCCGTAGTCTGCGAACGGCATAGTAGCGAAATGGACGAAGTTGGTTCGCTTTGTAAAGTGCGCGTGCGTATGTAGAATGAGGGCCAATGTAAGATAGGAAGTCAGGCCACGTGCGCTGTTTTACTACAACTGAGCGATCGCTGAAACACATAAGCTACAACAGTATATAACACGCCCCATCGGAGTTACGGTGTACGCATTTGAGTGCGCGACTTGTTTTTGCCCAGTTCTGTCACATGGTATTGTTATTTACTTAGTTTAAAAGCGTATGTACAATAGACAGTCAGGAGAAGAAGCTGACAACTGCCGCAGGAAGGGGCACAACGCCTGCCTACTCTTTAGAAAGGCCGGGGTGGAAACATAGAAATTAAACATATGAAAAAGGAAAGAGAAAAGTAAGAAAAGGACAACAAATCACAAAGGCTAAAGTAAAGCAATGACAAAAAATAGGAGTACGGCAGCAGGCAGACAAATGGGGGCAAGAAAGAGAACCTCACCAATTGAGCTTCGGGTAAATTGAACGTCTTGCGTAGTTAATTGGCTTCGTTTCATTTCCATATGCTGAGTACTGCTACACTCAAACACTTTGCTGAAGACACTAGCATGTTTGAGGAGATGTCCGACATGATGCATTCCGTCATCAGCAGTAAAGTAATAACTTTTCTTTCTTTTTTTCTCGTAGCGCTTGCAACCAATAATTAATTAGAGCATGGGCTCCGAGCCAGCGATTCAATTCTCTTTATGAAAATACATGCTGCAGCAATACGTACCGACGCACATATCCTGTTGTCCTGTTTACCTTGCCCGTCGCGCTCTTTTTTCCACAGCGAACCGAGAGTTTGTACAGCCGAGGCACTAACAGGGACACACATGACAAATTCGCAGTCGCAATAAGGCTGTCGCGAGGGCTTAATGAACGGGAAGGGGGAGAGCGATTGTTATTGACCTTCAGTGGCTTGTGCCAGAAAAGAAAGTCGACACGGTGAGATCATCTATACTCATTCTCGGTGACAAAGGCCCTTGGAGCGTGACTACACGGGTCGCAAGCTCAGAAAGCAGCAGCCAAATTGCTGAAGTTGATAGGCCTTAGCAACCAGGCTTGAAAGGCATCTTCGAAAGCGCACACTCTAACTGTTCTCTCTCCTTTCTTCCTACTCATCCCTTAGCCCCTTCACCCTCTGAAGGGTAGCAAATGGGGCGGTCGTGTGATTGGCCTCTCTACCTTTCCTTTCTTTTGCTCTCCGTCTCTCTCTCGCTCACCCAGACTGGCGTTCTGTTTGCTATTCTACAGGATGAAATAGGGAATGAACGTATAAAATTGGAGAGCCAAGGCTGATAGTAGAAACAGCGCGCGCAAGAGAAGAGAAAGAGCGGAAAGGCAGGGAGGTCAACCAGATACGAGTGTCCGGTTTGCTACCCTTAACTGGGACAGGGGAAATAGCGGTTGGCAAGAGGACAAAGATAGATAAAAAGAAGATGCACAGTTCAGCTATATGCATTTACTCAGGCATGTCAATTTCAGGAACTGGAACTTTGGGCGCCAGCGGCTTAGGCTGGCCAGTGTCTACACGGAGTATAGCATACTTGAGTGGTCACCACTCAGGTTGAGTTGCTTGTGTAATTGGCTCCTAAACGGATCACGTCATTGAAACCAGTGAGGGTTCTCACAAGGTGATTACAATAAGGGCTGCTAATTAGCCATGCTGCACTAGTCGACGAACCCGTCGTGATAGCCCAGTGGCGATGGTGTCACGCTGCTGAGCTCGAGGTCGCGGGTTCGATCGCATGTCCACCATTCATATGCATGAGCCTGCCAGACGCACCCGACCAGTTCTTCTCAGCACCCGTAATGCGCGTTACAAAACATGACCGGCCAGCACCGTACGCATAGTGTGCTCGTAACTCCCTTCGAGTTTTCGAGCGTAAAGTGTTAACCCGCTCGAACTGCGCGAAGCACAAATTTTTATTGAAGCCCTCTCTCGAGGTCTCGAAACATGCACGTGCCAGGCACAGCGTCACCCGTCGAAACACGGTTCTTTATTTTTACGACAGTGTAAACGAATGTAAACGGTATACTTACTCGCCGTTGCTCCCTAGGGGGGGAGGGGAGGGAGCCAACGAACAACAATCTGCGTAATGCACGTGCCCAGCGTTGGTCATGCATGACCTGCAACAAGACTTGGAATGCACGCTGTTCAGCGACAATGAAAAAAAAATGAAAATGAAAAAATGTGATAGCAGCATCAGCAGCAGCAGCAGCGACAAACAGCAGGACAACAAAGGAGGAACCTCCGGAAGCCCCGGAGAACGCGCGAGAGCTGCAGCGCAAACCGAATGCATAATTTAACGCCGCTCGCCTAGTCTTCGCCATAGAGAAAACGCCACCGGCGCTATATACCATATAATAAAGGGGACAAAAACTTTTTTTTTCTCTTCTCTCACTTTCTGTGTCTCGCTGTCGACAGCGCGCGCACGCGAGAGAACTTCTTCTCCCGCAGAATGCGCGAAAAGTTTCCCGCCTTATTATTATTATTTTTTTTCATTCTTCCCTCCGCCCACGCTCTATTATATTGAGGAAATATATTCCTTTCAACACCACGTCGAAGGGTAAAAAACATTTTCGAGACGGAAAAGAAATGACGGGACCAAAAAAATAATAAAAGCAAGGACGGCGACAGGAGATGCGGAGCCGTATGTGCGCAACGGCAGCAGCCTATCGGAATAAGTGACAGAGCCATGAATAAAGGGGTTTCTCGCGACTTTCTCTCAGCATTCTTCTTTTCTTTTCCTCTTTTCTTTTTCTAGTTCGCAAGTATATCGCTGCACCTCGAAAAGAAGAAAAAAAAAGAAAAGAAAGTATTAGGAAGAAATGAAACAAACAAACAGTGGAGACCCCTTTTTTCGCCGTTTGACAGTAGAGCCTGCAGCGGTATCCCCGCTGATGCATTGGTCGGAGTGCGCGTGCCCGGACGTAGAAAGTGGCATGAGATCTCTTCCGGGGCGGCGGGGAGAAGTTCTGACCGTCTCGCCGTAAAGCCCCGGTTCTTCCGCGAGCGATGCCGTTTCTCGCATGCAGCATCACGCGTTCGTTCTATCTTTCTTTCTTACCGAGTGTTCTTCTTCTCACGCCGCAGGAGAAAGTGAAGTTCGTGGCCGGTTCCTTCCTGGGCAGCATCGCGTGGATCGCCATCTTTTCCTACCTCATGGTTTGGTGGGCCACCGTGGTTGGCCACACGCTAGGAATCCCCACCGAGGTACATACACACGCGAGACTCTTGCGTCACGCTCCTTCGTCGTGTCTCCCAGTGCGTTATGCCTCAAAGTTTCTCTACTAAAGCTACCGTAGAGGGAGCTCTGACGCTCCGATCGTTCAACTATACCGAAAGAAAGTGGAACAAGGAAATAAACTAGTAGCGAGCAATACGTCACGCAGACGCAAGCGAACTAAAAGCTAAGACGCAAAAGGAAAGAGAGATTATAGAAGCTTTTCACATCTACGAACTTGGATGGTCCGGGCAAGTGCGTGAGCGCGCCACCGGTGTTCGTGATAAGAAAAGAGCTCCGGTTTCTAGATAAAGATTGTCGCGTGTGGTTAGTTAGTTTGCCTTCAAGTGACTTGTAGTGCTGTCACGCATGCTCAGTTTGATCTTTGTAGACGCCGTATCTCAGAAATAAAGCCAGTTGTTAGTCTAGCGCCCTTCCTGTTCCTTTCTAAGCGCCTTGCTTCACAATTTTTTTTTCTAGTTATTGTTTCCGCTGGCTGTCATACCCTTACCAAGTACCATGTACCAACTTGCCCAATAAGCCACCCTTACGAACTCTCCGTGAAGCTAGTCTCTTCGTTTTTTGTTGTTTTTTTTTTCCTCACATAATAGGCCCAGCACATGACCTCCCAGACTCGTCGTACTTGCCGGGAATGTTTGGTTCTCGGTAGTTTTTAATCGATGCGCAATTGTTCGATTGCACTGCCGTAGCTCTTCCTGCAAAGCGGGATCACTAAAACCTATACCGCGGACTCTGACGTGTGATCATGTGTTGGGCCGACACGTTTGGCTTCAATCGTGTTGCGCAATGCTCTTCTCCCAGTTCATTTCACCGTGCATGCATGGGAACAAGGGATGGCGCGTGAATTTTTCTAATCATCGTATTTGTGGCTTCAGACGTTCTTGCGGTTTTGTTTAGTACGATTTGTTCGGCTTTATTGGTATAACTTTCCAAGCAAACTTATTTTTATGAGCGCGTCAACGTGATAAGACTGCGCACGTGCGTAATCACTGCGAATTGTTACATTTACAACGCAACAGTTTGTCGAATATGGATCAATTTGTAAAACAACAAAGTATTGGAAGCCATAAAGATGAAATTTCAAATAAATGCATGTACTTAGTGACAAATGAATGGAGGGCCTCAAACGTTGCACCATTCGACGCGCGGTTTCGTATATATAGAAAGTTATCGTTTTCCGGGGTAAGTGACATAAGGCACGTTGACAGGTGATGGGCCTGACCTTCCTGGCGGCGGGCACAAGCATTCCAGACCTCATCACGAGCGTCCTGGTTGCACGCAAGGGCTTTGGCGACATGGCCGTGTCCAGTTCCGTCGGAAGCAATATCTTCGACGTGGCCGTTGGGTGAGTCAAACTGCCGAACTGCCGACATTGTTCGAACTGCCACTCGCCGGGCTACGGCGTGTTCGCCAGCGACGTGTCGAATCGAACTATCGCTTTGCGAAAAGCTTCAGACCAGTCCTTCTGTTCTATGGTTCAGACTTGAAGCATAGGTGGCGGTGCGACTCGACTCAACAGCAGGGTCATTCATTCCACGCGAAATGTCCCGGAAGTGTCACTTGACCATCCCAAAAATGTAATGTAAAAAATCATGGCTCTGTTTGCTATTTTGCTCAGAGTCATTTCCTAGTACATTGTTGCTGAAAAGTGTTCCGTTGTCACGTGACGTGCTTGACAAGCTCGCTCAAGTATACGTGAAACATGCGAAGACGGCGCTGCGCGAAGATTCTATAAAATTAATTTTGGTGTGTGTAGCTGCATAACTTCGCTTGCTGAACCTAGGAAAGTTGTCTTCAATGTGTAATGATGACTATTGGTAAGTCAGAAGAACTTCTTTAGGAGCTTCAAATTTTGACAATATTTACAAAATGTAAATTTTTTTACGGGAAGAATTACTATTCATTTGTTCGATCTAAATATCGTTACTTGAATGTCCTAGTGCTGTACTCTACTGTCGCAAAAACCATTACAAAGATTGTCTTTGCCTTTTCTTCCTGTCTCACTTCCCAAATGCATAACGATGTTCCGCGTGCTGAACATGGCAGTGCAATAACAAGAATTTTTTTTTCTTTACACGTACGTTTAGGGCAGCCCCTTCAACCAAGGAAAGTGGGAAACGTTACAATATGAAACTAACGTGGACATGCACTGTTTTGCTGGAGTGACATCATTTTCAGCGAAGCTCGAATACGAAGTGTCCAATTAAGAATGTTCCCCTGCGAGAACAGACCTCTAATGAAATATTTTCGCGAATAAAATTCGACTCTCGATGTCTGGAGCTATTAAGAAAATTCATGGCCGTATGTCGAGTACGTTGGTGCACGTGATATAGTCAAACAATGGTGATGATGACAACGATGCTTTCGTAGCTGTCCTGAATGTGACACTATAGAGTTAATTTGCCTCATGACAGGCGTCCGCCCTGCAGCCCACGTGCGACTTCTAGCCAGCTTTTTATCGTAGTCGCGCGAGGAAGAACTCGCCAGCACTGCTTCACCACATTGTACAACTTCATCCGGAATAAAAACTTCATGTGTACCGGACAACTCCAGCTATGCGCACTCAAGCGAACTCATGAGCGAACTCCGAGAGCACTCGCCCTATACCTTCCGGCTTCCGGCACACCGTATACGGTGTGCCGGAAGCCGGAAGGTATAGGGCGAGTGTCGTAGCTTCTATAGAAGCTACGACAGGCATACAAAGCAAAGACAATATGTATAATATATTTTGGGACTGGGCAACACGGTCGAGCCCTCAGGTGCTGAGGTAATTCGCGTTAAAGTCTCCGTGCTGCGTATGCCGACAACCTGAAGCACGACACCCACTAAGCTGTGCGGTGAAGTGGTGGTATACGAAACAATGCCGAACGTGGTTCAGGGGTCAAACTCAAAATATCATATCTAGCTTTTAAAACAAAAATTAAAACGATTTACATGACGGAAATGGTAGGCCAAGAAACAAGCAGGCCTATCCAAATGCGTTCTGTGTCGTATTTTTACGTGAACCACCTCAATGCTAAAATCAGTGCTGAAAGTATGGACCAAAGCTGACATTTTCGTATGTTTGTCATATTTTCTTTTCGAGAAACCGGTACAATATATTAGCGCAAAATAATTGTTGCCGTTAAGTACAGAATGGTCTCATTTTTCAATCTCCGAAGTTTTTCATTGCCTGTTTCATTTTCACTCCCGAACTTGACGCGCATGTTGAACGCGTCTCGCGTGAGGTGCTGTAATTGTTTATTTGTGGCGCCCTCGGGGAATATTTATCAAGGCTTCGTACCGTAATTATGTAGTCGACACCTATCTAAAATAAGCAAAAACAAATAAACAAAGGAGAAGTGGGCACAAAACGTTTTTGTCACTGCTCTTTAAAGTCATAGTTAAGTGTCGAGTGGAACAAACCCCTAAAATACGCGGGTTGGTTTTCATTATAGCACCTTTTTTTCTGGCCACACTCACACCCAAAGAGTCAGCTGCACGCGAACGCCTCACAGCCCGCTTTCACTGCAAACATAACAAACCGCCGGATCACGGTTCAGCAACTCTGTTCCGAGTTCAGTGACCGTGCCAACGCAACAGCCAGCGTTTACTGCAGTATTTTTCGCATGTATTTTACGTGTTGTGGCGAACGCTAAAAGTCCGCCATGCGCACATTTTCTCCCCGACCTAACTCACAAAAAAGAAATGAAAAAAAAAATAAGAAAGAAAGAAGGGGGAAGAGAGTAACGGTAGAGCAAAAATCCGGATTAAAACAAAGTGTCTGCGCATTATAGTGCAATAACCTCGCAGACAAGAGATCGCAGTAAGCTCTATTTGTTATTCAAGTTGCGAACCTAGCGTGGAACTCCCAGTTTGGGTATTCCTGCCGTGTATACAACTGTCTGTGCGCAGACTTCACCTTGTAAAAACAAGTTGTTTGTGCATCAAGTCGTCCACTACGAACTCTGCTTTTACACGTTATGCCCAAAGCACCGGCCACGTGTGGGTTCTGCGCTGATGTAAAAAAATAAACGCAAGCGAGCGTCGGTTCTGACAGCGATTTAATTACCAGAGTGCCCTGCTGGTACTTCGACTCGCTTAGCGCAGCGGTCATAGCACGGTGTCGCAATAACTGACTTTAGGATACGGCTGCGGCTCGGCTTCGCTATTGCTGACTTTAGCACAGCGAAAGTCAGCCAACGTAAAGCCCGTGCCTCAGCCAGTTGTGGCAACACATTCCATCCCCTTTTGCCCGGTGGCCAAATATACAAACCTGCAGATACGTTCTTCCCGCCCCAACGCAAAAAAAAAAAAAAAAAAAAATGTGTAGCTTGCACCAGGGGCGCAAAGCTAAAGAAACAGCGGAGCTGATTGGCACCTAGCTGGTCCTGCCCTTACGGGTTATGCTTTTCCGGAACTTATTGGTAATTGATCGATTATCGATTACCTACTGATTGGCTATCGCAAGTTATTGGCCACGTATTTGGGCTAGGCTAAGCACTACCAAGTCATCCCCAGCATTTCCTGAAATTTCTTGATTATTGATTGATTATCGATTAGCTATTGATTGGCCATTGATTGGCTATCGCAAGGCCACGTATTTGGGCTAATCTAAGCGCTACCAAGTCATCTCATGCATTTTCCGGAATTTCTTGTTTATTGGTCGTTTATCGATTAGCTATTGATTGGCTATCACAAGGTGAAGCGAGGCGCAGCTATGTGCAGTGACGTCATCGCTAGGCGTGTTTTTGTGAACGCTACGCGGGGAAACGAAAAGCTTAAACAGCTCCGCTGTTAAAATTAGAAGGCTGACCTAATAAAGAGGCGTCACTAATACGCCAGCATCCAAGTGAAGCTGATCAGCCAAAGGCGAGGGGCTAAATTCTGTATGCTCGCGCATATATTTGTAGGAGTGACGGCGGCTTCCCAAAGAGTGAAATCCGGTGAAAGGGCGCAAGGAGAACGCGAGAAGCATATATATATATATATATATATATATATATATATATATATATATCCGGCAATACATCCAGCAATAAAATTTTCGCACGATATCGCGGCCGCCATATCGGCGTTCTCTTATAGGTTATCATAGCGCTGCTGAAAACAAGCCGGAGATAAGAAGATAGTATTAACGATTCAGCTCTTCGCTGCGCCAACATGGCGGCTGCGGCGACGTCAATAAGTACACTCGCCCTTCCCCCTCCTCTGCGTGGGAACGGGCTTGTTTGTTTGTATTATTTGACTACTTGACTTGAACGGCGAGAACAAGGCCCGGGACCCGATGACAGACACGCTCGTTCGTGCCTGTCCTCCTGTCCCCTGTCTCGTCCCCGCGCTTCAATTCCGTAACCTTCTGTGCATCCCGTGCGTGAAATGTGTATACGCGGTGCTTATGTGAACATCACGTGGCGCAGGCTCCCGCTGCCATGGCTGCTGTCGTGCATGATCTACGGGCCCGTGAAGGTGAGCAGCAGCGGCATGGCCTGCTCCATCTTCATCCTCTTCATGATGCTGCTGTTCGTGATCATCACCATCGCCCTCTTCCGCTGGCGCATGAACGTCGGCCTGGCGATGGTCATGTTCTTCCTCTACTTCGTCTTCATCGCCTGCAGCCTCATACTCGAGTACGAAGTGGTCCGCTGCACCGACATTATCAACTACCTGAGGCTCCGATGAAGACGTCCTCCGCACTGTGCACCCTCTCTCTTCACCTTCCTCGAATGTGCGCGTAATGTGACGAGGGAGAGGGAATCGGGGGCCGTGTCCCCCACCGCAATCGCCGATGTATCGGGGACACAAACGATTCTGGACGTGCCACACTGGGAAAACCACCCGTTGCTCCTCAACGATACAGTGGCGAAGGCTGCTCGGCCATGCAGCAGCGCTTACAACGCTTGGAAGAGTTCGCGTCGAACGTGTGCCGTTGAGAACAGAGGTGACGCGACGAGCGAAGAGAGAAAAATGCATCGTCGATGACGGTGATGACAGGCCAATCATCGACTACGATCGGCTCAGCGCGACATGTGCTTCTGAGACGGAACTTCGCGGCGCAGAGGACATCGCCTCGAAAGTCGGGGCATCCAGTCAACTTTACAAGTGCGGTGACTGCCGCGAGACCAGTCTCTAGAAACTTGCGAAGTGAGGTCCTTTCGTAGGGTGTTTAAGTGCGGGAAAAAAAAAAGGGCAGCGCCTCGGCGCCGATAGGTTAGCGATGGCCTCACGTATCATCGTACGTGTGGCGAAAGTGGAAGAAAGAAAGTATGCCATCTTATCGCAATGCAGGAAACCAATACGGCGAAGAGCGAGGATAATCTCAAAGCGTGTTAGTGCTGCAGCGGCCTTACAGTAGGCTTCCTTTATGCAGGCCAGGCCACTCGGAGGTGTGTTTGACGAGCAGCCGGACCGTTTCCTGCAGCTGTCGATGAGGTTTAGGTGTACAATGTGTCGCTTATACTATAGTGTTCGCGCGCCTTCTGCAAACGATAAGAGTACGCCGTTTCTCTCTGTCTTTATCGCCTCGTAGCAAACCCAGAGATTCATCGGCTACCCACACAGCTGGAGTAACCGATCACCTTGTCTCACGTTTGTGAGCAGCGCGACGCTTGTACCTCTAACGTCTCCTCGCTTACGTGCTTCGCTTAGTCAATAAGGAGGGGACTCGCGCTCGCGACCAAGGCCGCGAAGAAAGGAAATTCCGTGACGTGTAGAATGACACACACACACAAAAAAAGTGTCCCCTGCTCCACTCCCAATCCTCCTCCGTGTGCGTCAGGTGGAAGCAACGCTCGATTCTCGTGTCAGGTCGGGTCTTCCAGCAACTCGCTTCCATCTATCTACGTCCTTTTTCTCTGTATCGTGTGCTTCTGTTGGTCAGCGCCATCGAAATGTGGCCTCTATCGCCTCGCTATGCGGAAGGGGCCTCGTGAAACAATTGCAGTCGGAACTGAGCTTCCCTCTTAATCAGTCTATATATCTCCACCCCACGCGGAAATGCTTATGGACGTGGCCTGGTGCAAACGTCTTCAGATTATTACCAATAGAAATCCACAAGAGTAAACACTTTCCTTCTACCGCTCGTCATCCTAAGCAACAATACTAAAGCCACCCGGGACCCACATACGAGCAGATCGGATACACCGCTTGAAAAAAAAAAATGTAAGCTTGGCGGCTCACAAGCGGTCCCCAAGCTTTCTGTGCAGGATTACTGAGTTTTTTGAGAAGCTGAGATGGTTCAAACAGGGACAAAATATAGCGCTGTTATAACTTGACTATGCGTTGGTTAGGAGATGCTGTGTGTTCTTGCCGTTTTGAAGTCGATACAGAAACAAAGAGAGAGAGAGAGAGAGATCAGCGGAGTTCCGGTCCTTAAGTAAGTGCGCTTTGAATTTGGGCTGAATTGCTATTTTGTCTTCAGCCCACTAGGCGCGGAAATTAGCTTTGTTTTGCGAGTGTGCTGACATCGGGCTGAGTGACAAGCGCATAAGCGGTAGATGTAATGAGAGCGACACAATATTAAGAGAACCATGTCTTCTGGCAAATATGCGGTATCGAATTTGAAATAGATAGCATCAGCCCTAATATCTTGTCTAAGGGATTCGGGGAAATACCGTCAATCGTTATAACCGTGATGCTTCTCGTTCGCTTCTTCATGTTACAGATGCTTCTTTTCATATTCATTTGTGCTCGTGCTATGGGAACGGAAATGCGTGTTATACAACGTGGTTAAGGCTTAGGGAAAAAATGAATTAGGAGCAATTACCTGCCCTTTGGGTAAGTGTACAGTAAGTACTCGAAGCGCGTCTTTCAGTGCCATATATATATGCAAAACGATTTCTCAAATAAGTTGTTGATTATTTTTACAGCAAGTAAAAAAAGAAAGAAAGAAAAGAACACGGCATTCTTGCATGATCGAAATTCTTACTGCAGCTCAGATAACCACTTCAAAGCTGACTTTCATTGTTTTCTTTTTTTTTTTTTTTTGATATTTCATTGAAATACTTCCTATATTTGCGTCCAGCAATATTGCTGCTGTTTTGACTACAAATTATATATATATATATATATATATATAATATATATATATATATATATATATATATATGAAAACCAATTGAATAACAATTAGTAATTGAAACACAGCATCGTTTTCTCTTCCAACAAAAATGTTAGCGATAGCAACCGAGGACCAGAAACAGCACAGCTTTCATAACGCTTTACCTTCAGTTTTTCTTGAGCCTCCGCTATACGCCGCTAAAAAAAAAAATACATCGTGTTTTTTCTCTACGCGCCCGCACAGGTCGCGGGTTCGTTCCAAACAGAGGTAAAACTCCGACGTTCAGACTACGTACGGTGCGAAGGACTGATCACGGTCATGACCCCCTTCCCTCCGCGTCACCTCCTCGCCCGTTCTCTACTTCCTTCCGGTCTGTACAATTCATTCGCGAACATCGTTCAGGCATCTCGTTGAAGAGCGGTAGCCATCGTCATTCTCCCTATGCTAGCTTAACAAAAATTCATTTAGACAGTCTGTAGAAAGTCTAAAGATGTCCTCCCATGAGGAGACATCTAGTGACAGCACATTCGCTATGTCTTTAGAATTTTTATCGAGTAATGATTTAAGAAATTATATAAAGCCTTAGGAAGCTACGAACCACAAGTTGACTGACGAAAAGAGACTCCTTAATGACTTCTCCGAGCGAAGTCCAAGAAATCTGCACAGCCAAAATCAACGAGTCTGTGAGAAATAAAAGCACTCTACCAAACGTCTATACACACGCTACAGACTGTTTACATATTCATTCTCGCAAAGGTAACGTACTCTTTTATGAGGGTACGGCGTCCACGCATCGTTAACCCGTGACTCTCCGCCACCTAACCTTCCACAGATGTCACCTACAACCTCCCTCGCCGCCATAATCACCGCCCGCCACCCCGAATGCTTTTTTTTTTTTTTCGAGACGCCTGTTTATCGCTCGCTTCAACTAAGGACGACTTGCGCGAACCGCGTTGCTGCCAACCCATTCCCCGGGGAGATAGTGTAAAACCAATAGCGTCTGTGTATGTGTCGACGAATCAATGTTTAGCTCGGGTGCGAAGCTTCGGGTGAGCACGAACCCGTCATGCTCTCTCGCTTCAACTGGAAGCAGCCAGAGGAGCGTTCCACTCGCATGTATACGGAGCACGTTCCGTCGGGAGAAAACGGGCCCAACGACGAGGCAGGCCTCGTCTGTGGATTTGTATTCCTGGTCCGGGGCTCCTTCTCACATTGTTATTCGCAATGAAGGACTGTATAAACTTCTACATATGCGCCTAAGAAAAAACAGCGGTTGTTGTTAACTGTTTGGTTTTTTTCTGTCCAAGAAGTAGGGTCTTCGGAGAATGTCCGAGAGAAGAAACAAAAAATGAAATGGTACTCAGATTCTCTTCGAAGGGCACTCCTTATCCGCCTGTGCTCAAAAGAAAGAACCAGATGTTATGACTTGTTGCATGTGCGAGTGAGTTGTCCAGAGATGGGTGTGTACGAGGAAAAGAAAAGGGAAGCGGCGATTTCGGTGTCTGTAAGTGTGCAGCTATGCGAGCTGTACGCTGTAGTGGTCGTTAGGGGAGTTGCTCTTTAAAGTCTCGGTGCAGTCTTGGCCACCAGAGCTTACTACTATGCACTGTTATGCAAGCGCTTTAGAGAATGGCGAGGCCGCACTATTGACGTCTATTCGTTCATGCGTTGTAGTCGAATCCTTGACGTTTCAAGTCGCTTCCTTACGTGCCGTGGTAACATGAATATCGGTGATGCCTTTCCGTAATAGACGGTGGGCCGGTGTTATACTCGACCGATTATTTCTCGGTTCTGTTCCTGCTGCATTGCAATTGTCTTTAACGATCGCATTTCAAGTGCGTTCAGGTCGTGTATATTCCAGTCCTCTTCATACGGGCGTTAAGGCTTCGCCATTATTTTCAGTTTCATGGAAGTCGGTGTGGCTGATAACGAGAAAGGAATACAACCAAAGAAGAACGATCCTTGGAATTGTAATGGCCTCTGGTTGCGTTCGACGCTTGTACTTTATGCGATCTGGCTTTGCTTTACTGGCTTTATTCGGATGTCACAGCAAATACCGTTGTTTATGGCGCCTTTCTTTATTATGCCTCGAAACCATTATGTAGATGCCATAGCTGGCACCGCGTGATTTCAGGCAAGGTTAGCCTCCGCTTGTGATAATCTGTTCTATTAGGAGGAAAGAAAGGATGATTCTGATACGTCCATGTAGTAGTATATAACCTGGTTACAGCGGCTTCAACACAGTTGCGAAAACGGGATCGCCGTGATGTAATGGCCTCAATTTATATGTAATAAGTTTCATTAATATTGTAATTACAATAAGTATAACTACTTCTATTGTCAATTTTCTTTCTACATTATTGATAATTGACCGCTCACGTCGCCTTTATACTAAGCGCTTTTGTGAATTATATTTAAGTAGTCTTGCCATTACAGCATCATCTGTAAGCATGAGTGCTTGCTGGCTACGGCTAGAAGTTCGTCGCCATGTTCACAGGGGTCGTTCAGCGTCAAACAAAAGTCGGAAGCAAGTGCAGACTTGAGTCGATCGGCCTCCGCTGAACATCTTTTCTGGATTGACGGAACTTAGAGCTTCCGACAAACGTCCCCAGACGTCGTGATATTTCAAATTCATTTCACACCGTTCCAAGTGAAGCATTCGACAATTTAGAAACTGACGCATTTAGATCACCTGAATTAATTCACTACAGTTCTCACTAAAGTTCGCGTTTATTCAAAGACAGTCGAATATAAAACAAAATCTTTTTTTTTTCATAATTATACCTTGTTTTCTAATCGTTAATTCTATAGCTTACCACAAACCTCATCCTCGGATAAGAAAAAAGAAGAAAACTATATATACACTTTTTTTTTATCCAGTAAAGCCATCGGGAGGTCTGAAGTAACTCAATTTTCAGTTGCATTATGTTACAAATTTCATTGCCTGTCATGTTTTCGAAAATTCTGGTTACTTAAACGTCTCATTATCGGTTCACGACACCTATCAAACGAAATAACACTGACACAAGAAAGGTAGAGCCTTAATGACAAATTTAACGCTGTTTTAATTACATCGTACGCGACTCCGTTTCCATGATCTGCACAGACAAATCAGAAGTACACAGTAGCGCGCTTTCTTGCCGTACCACGAACGAGATGGAAAACAAGTACCGCTTCCACACCTAGTCGTGAACATACTACACAAGACCACATACTTCGACGACTCTATTGTTTTTTTTTTTGTTTTTTTCTGCTCGTGTTACATAACGCTCGCCTACGTTAACATCACTAAACTAAAGTTGTAAGAGACTCAAAGCTTTCACTTGGAACGGTTGGTTCACTGCGGACAGACGAACATTGCGAGGTCACAACTGTCTTTGTGTGCCGCTTACGTAATGGCCATGGCGGCTTGACTGCGAAAACTAGGAGTATACGCGCTGTAGACATTTAAGCCCGAGTGACGGAGGCGAGTCTTGCACTCGCTTCAAAATACGCTCAAGAGAAACACGCGCATGAGTGAACATATCATCGAACAATGTCTAGCGCCCCTGCGTCGATATCAGCCCTTCGGCGACGCCGAACACAACACACTCAGGAGCTCGGCAAAGCGAAAGTAGACACAAGCGAAGGACAACATCTGCGAACAGGTTTCCGCGCTGTTATAATTATCTTCGGAGTCGATTGTAACGAGAATCTGCCAGGAAACAATGTAGCGCCCGCATAACTAAAACACGCAACGACTCGTCGAAAGAACGACACGGCATTTGCAACGCTTGTCTCGAATCTGAAAGTCGTAAAATGCGGTTAGATGCAAATAGTCGTTTCTATGTATCTCTCTTTTTTTTATCTCTTCCTCTACGGCGAGGAACCAACGATTCGAACAGGGGTATTATGAGATTTTGAATGCGGTGCCTACAGTGGCGGCGAACACCAAACTCAAAGCCCACGTAGATAACACAATGTCTGCGTGCTTGGAGCGGGAGAGTCACTCAAGCGGACTGAGGTTGACGTGAACGTGATCAGCGTCGCCTGCGACAACACACTTCGAGACAACAGAAGTCCTGCGCACATTGACCGGAAAGGTCACGTGCGAATGCCGAAAGTCCATTGAGAACCATGCTCTGAAAAAAAAATAATAATAATATCGCGCTAAGCGTGACCTCCAATTAAATGTGCCAGCGGATGGCCCTCCCGCATGACGTCGTGACTCAAAACACGCAGGCGTTCTGTTATCCAGGAGTTGTTGTTTGTCGCGTCACCGCTTGATCGTGCGGCACGTCTGGCCACTTGTGTGACGTCAGCGCTCTGACAGCAAAGGCGCTGTGTTATCTAGCTGGTGGAGGCTTCGAAGATCCGGACATGGTCCGGATGCACGCGGTGCATCTAGACCAGCACCGGGCATGTCGCACTGGTGACGAATTCCTAATGCACTTAATCGTGGCTCACACAGCACTGTAAACAGGACCAATCTAATTCCAATGTTGCGCCAACGTGTCATTGTGTGTAGCCAATGTGACCTAACGTTTGTCTTACATTGGCACTACTTCCAGCGCTGCTGTTGGTCGCTGACGGTCGTTGACGGTCGCTGAAAACAATCCCTTCTTTGGGGAGTATAATCCAAGTCACCAACACGGCTTTCTCGCTATAGGAGGCCGTGTTTCTAAAGCTCGCTTTCGTCAGTAAAACGAGAGGGCAGGCCAATACCAGAGTTCTTCGATACTCTGCCAATAGGTTGCCAACCTAACGACAGAGACGCGGTGCCGTCGCTATATAGAAACGAAGCGAATTCACGCGTGTGATTGCACGACATTCTCTCGTAGATGCCCGTAGCTGTGGCTGAGCCTTGATTGAACTCACTGAAGTTGGTGCCTCAATACCGCGCGTACATATTGGTAAGAAAGTCTATATAGTCTGTACATACGTACTGTGACCGTTGAATGTATCCCTCAAGTGTGAGTTCGATCTTGTCCCCCTGAACACGTGTGCGTACGTCCGTGGTAGGGACAAACCGTGCAGTATACATCGAGGTAGCGTCCCTCGCGTGAAAACTCTCCTTCTCTTAACTTGTACTATTGACGGTGCAGCCTACAGGCCGCCGTCTCCACTCGAGTTCGTCAATGCGAAGGCTGTCAAGTGGTCTTCTCGCCCTTTCTGCTTGATTCGAAAGGGTTTAGGATGTCTTCGGGGTGCGTTGCTTGAATCTAGCAAACGCACAAGCGGCTCCACTTCTAGTCTGAAGCTACAAGACTGTGCGCGCATAACAGCAGAATATTTTATTTGTACCTCGAAGCAAAGGGTTCTCTGGTGAACTGGTATGAGAAGCAGAAGCCACCGGCAAACAGACATCCGAGGCGTTATACTAGATCTGTCAAAGGGAGCGCTTCTATTGCATCGTGTCTGCATCGTACTCGTTGTTGGTCAAATCGAATGCTCATCACCAATTGTTAACCGCTTGATTAAACGGACGTAGCAAGACGTGGAAATAGCACTAATGTAGAATGACATTTACATAGATCCATTGATCAATTTCAATAAAAAGCAAAAGCTAATAAGTCATGAGCGATTGGTGAACATGAAACTTCGAGGTACAAATGCCTAATCAGTCGCATTGGGCTTCAAGCTGATGCTTCGAGTTGTCGTTACAATTTCTTATTGCTGTGTCTCCGCGAGCGCGAACGAAATAGAGTTGCACTGAGCGTGGAAACGCTCAGACGTCAGTGCAACTTTAGCCAAAGTGTTTTTAAATTGTTATGTTCCATCCAAAACACGTACAAAAGACACCGAAGTTGCGTCTGTCGGTAATGCGAGCTTCCACGAAAAAAGTTGTGCGCGCTTTATTATGTGTACTCCCATACGGTTGTTTGTTTCTCCCGATTGTTATCTGCATGGCTCCCGTGAGCGATGTCAAAAGTTTAGTAGTTGCTTGCTGGATGTAAAAGTTAACGAAAAGGCACTAGCAGTGGAATGATGTTGAAAATTTGCCTCCAGAATTGATGCAAGCCTCAGTGTGTAAGACAATGATAGTCGAAGACCGACGATGCTAACAGTTGACTGACGCCTCTTCACGCTGTTACGCAGCACTTATCAGTACACCCCCGACGTTTCCTTTTCCTTGACAAACATTTCTTCTTGTCGCTCTGCATGTGCCATTTCTTGTTGTTATCTACCTTGTACTTCGTCGACAAAATGTTGACGTATATGTGTCTCGCCGCACCCGATGTTTTGGGTCTTCTGATTGACGTATTGTACAATTAGTTAAAGTGCGCGCGAGACAAGTTGAGTGATGTTATCGAGCCTTTTTTTTATATATAGCCGCAACCCTATTTCGAATTGTTCGCCAGAGTGATTATTCACTTCCGCCGTTGGTTGTTGAGAGAATATATACCGACACTCATGGTGCTGAAAGAGGGTAAGTTTGTTTCGTCAATCGTTGAGACAACCCCTTATTGAATACGGTCGAAAGTAGAACCCACAGTGTTAACGAAGGAATTAAGTGTCGTGTACTATACGCATAAGACGAGAGAGAGCACGGGATGAGTAGCGCTGGATTATCACCAACGTTTCATACGAGAGACGTGACCCGTGCGACAGTGACATTGCGCAACCAATCGACGTCGCTACAATGAACACGGTAATAAAATTTCGTTCTCTTTCACTGTCTCCTGTACCATACACACGTGTAGTGTACCATACCATCTATCTATTAGACAGTAAAGTGGAATCAGAAAGGTACACAGCGGTAGTAACATATAGATACGTTTTCATTTCAAGATATCGCCTTTCGCGTCGTCCGTGTCTTTTCTAGCCCATGTGCTGACGTAGGTAGCTGCTATAGTGAGACACTTGCCGTGTTGTTGCGTGTAGCCCGCATCGCAAGGTACGCGCCGATGAAATCCCTCGCGAATGTGTCGGCCTCGGATGCGAAAGAGGAACCTCTCGATAAAACCTAGCTGAATAAGTGAACGTACACGAAATATAGTTCTTGTTCCGTTTTGTTTTCTATTTGGAGCAACCGCCAATTCAGAGATATCATTCAGCTAACTCTTTCTCTGTACGACTATTCAACAGTCGTGTTGACTACACTCGCGTTACGAAAGTCTATAGGATCACCCGTGTCACGAGCGATTTCATCGACGTACTTCGCGATGTAAAGCAACAAGGCATATGTATACAGAAAAAAAAGCATATATGTGGCGTCAAACCATATACAAACGAACGAGCCTTGTAAATAGTATGCGATAGCCCTGCGCGCTTTTGTGGGGGAATGAAAACGATGAATGAAAAAAAAAAATCAAAGAAAGAAGTACCAATAAACACGTTTGAGACAAGCAAGGTGAGAACGCAGCTTTGGTTGCTTGTTAACGTTGCCTCGGTAACAGCGATGTGCCGCGCACGGTGGTGCAGGTAGCGTGCATAACGCTCGTGTTGATCGTATTGCCAGAGATGTATATTGACAGCAAACACAAGAGAAGCCGTAACAGTGGGAAATGGGCTGGGCGTCCCGTGAGCTTCGCCTCCTGGTTTGCAAAACGAAAGGTCGGATTTCTGAATGTGCTTCCGTTGAGACTTTCGTTACCGAACCTGAGCACGAAAAAAAAATGAATGCGTGAATGTAGCTTTGACTCGACACAGCAGTTTCTCCTCGTTTCCTGTCCCAAACTCCTCTCGTTGGTTCTGCATTCAATTAATCGTATATCTGCTCCCTTATGTTAGGTGATATGCCGGATAAACTGTGCGCCGAAAGCACACGTAAAGTGTAAGGAGTGCCCTTTCCCATCTAATAGTGCCTTGATAGCAAGTCGGTGTGTGACCAAAGACAAGCCGATTGTTCCCCCGAGACCCATTGACAGTCAAGCTAGGGACTTCGTAGAGATATATCGTTTACCAGGTAGATAGAAGACTTTCGGGTCGGACAAAACTGAAATAACGCCCCGTATGTACCATGAGTATTTGTTTGGTCACGTGAAAAACCATCGAAATGGGTATGCGGGAACGCTTTACGATAGCAAACAGCAAATGCTTTGACAATAAAGCGAACTTTTCGCCCAAGTTTGCTGAGGGCGAAGCTCACGGCATGCCAATCCTTCTTTCTCGCCATCCATGTGCATAATTGTTGTACAGCGTGTACGTGATGCGGATGCTGGAATAAAGTGCTAATAAGACTGAAAAACTTGCGTACTGTGTCTGAATTCTGTGCGCATTCCCTGTTATTTCTCGTCGTTTCTTTCACTTTCAGAGAGTAAAGTAAGTGCTTTAAGAGAATACAGAAAGCACCGAGCAAACCACGATATCACAAAACCCCAACTGCACAGCTGCCCCGGCGCATGCGCACGTTGGACAACGCACTGGGCTAAATATGTTATTCCCCTGTCGTCTTAATGGGTTTCACATTTTTCTTCAAGCTGTGACAACTCCATCAGTCTATGAAGATCAATAATGACATTTCCTTTCGCAAGGACTCCTCGTACAACGAAGTACACCACACGTGTCATTCGTTCCTCTCTCTTTTTTTTTTATTCCTTTCTCTCTCTTCTCTTTTCTCAATGGCTGACAAGGTCAGACTGTTCATCTCTCTTCAGTCTCATTGTCACAAGAACTCTCCTCAACAAAGCAAGTATACATGATCGTCCATTGTATTGACTGATTTTATTTTCTGGGTATTAAAGCAGCTATAAATGACTATACAGCTACGCAGTGCAGTGTATATTTAGCCTCATAATAGTGACTCCTTCGATCGGTAGAGAGCTAGAGGAGCTGCAGAGCAGGTACGGATGAACCATGAGTATACAGCAAAACCCACGCACCATCTACCTATATTCCGCCTCACCTATTCCGTGCAGTGCAACCAAAGCTACGGGTTGCGTCATCCAACCCGAACAGAGAACCAGAAGAAGCGCTCTTCGTCTGTCCGCCACTGATCGCCCTCTGCGAGACACCGACTCACCGGAAGCATCACGGAAGCATCAGTGACGCACAATGGAAGAATAACCATCCTCTTTTCTTTAAAACACGTAGTCGGCAACGAGGATTTCAAAGATGCGCCAGCCAATTGCCTTCGCTCATTTCCATGACGTCACGGCAGAGACGAACTTCTTTCATTACCGACGTCTCTCGAGAACAACGTTTTGGAGTGCGGTAGCACAGTGAGCAGGTTTACTGCAGTTTTGTGGGCGGTGCTTCTGCTCGATTCTTAGGTTGTCCCAGAGCAAAGTCCGCTCCCGCATATCCTGCTTAACAGTGAACTTCTTGCAAAGGCCTGCTGCTGAGACGGTATCTGAATCAGCGCATTACCTAATGATTCAGTGTGAGGTCCGCCCACAAACACGCACTGCACCTTCCCGCTGTGTCATCGCGCTCGAAAACGTAGTTCCTGAGATATACCAATCGAAGTTCGCCCCTACCATGACGTCACGAACACGAGGGAGCGTAATTTGTTGGCGCATTTATACAAATTGTCATTGAATTGGACAACGGTATATTTGCCACTGCATTCTAGGCCACTGCATTTTTAGCTTGTCAGCGACTTAAGCTTACGCTGCACTGCACGGATTTGTTGTGAACAGAGTGTGTGGTGACGGCCGCTGTAATCCCACCGGCGACGGCCCGGGCGACCCCTGCCACCCCGCAGTATAGTGGTGCGACCTGCTGCTGGACCGCGCCCCTCTTTCGCCAGATTTCTGCGCATCGCCGATCGATGCGGCCCGTACGAGAAAAAAGAAAAAGAAGAATCAAGAAGAGAGAGAGAAAAAGAAATAGCCAGCGTATCTGAGCATGCCCGTACGTGCATCATTCACCAGTGGGCCCGGCGGGACACTCCCTCGTGTCACGCTCGAAACTCGTGCAACCGTTTGGGCCCGCATTTTGTGCTGCGCGCGCCACTGATGGAGAGCGCAGAGCTTCAGGAGTGAACGAGAGCAGCATAAATGTCTGCCAGCCTGCTTACAAAGCTTGAAAGATTGGGCTAGTTACGTCCCACTGTAAAGACACGTGATAGCAGGATGCAGCAGAAGATTAGAAACGACGGGGACGAGCGCACTGGAATGGCTGCTAAGACGCAGATTTCGATTAAGTTAGGCCACGTTAAGCCAGGTTTGTCCTCGATCGTCGTTTCTTAGCTTGCTTGTGCCCCACTTTCAAGAAGTTGTTGTATAGTTTACTTCAGCTGAGCGACATGCAGTTTACGAGGAGTTGACGTTAACATGCCAAAAGGTCCTGGATTCTAGACCCGGCTTCATTAAAGGTGCTTTGTTTTGATGGCTTGGCTTTTTTTTTTTAGAATTAAGAAAAGAGTCACCAAAAACACACGAAACTGAGAGGTGGACACGGGATGGGTGCCCATCGTTGGACGTCCGCCCGTTACGTGCCTAGCTCTCAGTGCCTTCTATGTTTGCGCGCTATCTTATTGTTCTCAATGGATCCGTATCAACTAGCCCGTTGTATTACAGTTCTTTTTTTGTGTACGTTTTCTTACCCGATCAAGGACAGTATAAGTCGGGTTTGAAGATACCGACGATGTCCTTCGGGATGCTGCGTGACAGGTAAAATTCTACTCGAGAATCCAGCGAGAATCTGACTTAAACCTCGCTGACGCAGCTTATGAGGATTTTCGTGAGACAACCTCATGATCGTTGACAAGTGCTGTTTATCGAACATATTAGTCTGCTTCGGCTTCGTGTGTTGTCTTCATAACAGAAATTTTTGGTGTGCAAGTCAATTAAAGGTGAAATGCGCTTTCGAAAAAACATAGCTTCCAACACGAGTCGTATACTTGGGCATGGACACTTCGGCCACAGGAATATGCAGTGAATGACCAGAGCCCCCCAAAAAATAAATAATAATGAACGCGGAACAAATTACCAGCGTACTTACAGTGTGACGTCTCTTATGACTATTCTACGTTACGCAAGACGTTCCAATCAGTGCCGAACATCGTTTCGCGTAGTTGTAGCTTTAAGCTGCAAATCACGCCGAATGCATTTCAGTTGCGATTACAGTGTACGCGTTACGCGACGTGAAACAGAAGCAGTTACGCTTCGTAACACAAACAAAAACAGAGCAAATAAGTTCGTGCGCTCGCTGCTTAGAGTCCCCTGCATGCGTTCCACCCAGGCGTTCTTGTTTTAGAAGGGAATCTTTCAAGGCTGACTGCTCTGGCATTCGCAAAATTTTTACGCAACGCCGTACCGTACACGACGCATACGTATCTACCACTCAAACGTCACAAAATGGCGGCGCAGCAATAACTGACCTTGCCTTGGTGTCTGGAAGGAAGAAAACAAACTAGAGGAACGGGAGGGAAAACGTGCTTCCTTTCACGCGGGACAACGTGAAAAGAAAGAAAGGGGGAGCAGCACCTGCTACGGCGACGAGACCACGCCTAGGGTTGATGGGCGCGCCCGGTACGCGGTCGCCGACGTCGAGATGGGTTCAGACCGGGCTCGGGCTCATTTCAGGATCGAGGCTGCTCTGCACGCACACGCGCTTCGAGAGGAATCTGCGCAGTTATCGACGAAGAACATTCTACGTCGCAATTTCGACGAGCTATAGAACGCCAAGTTGGGGGCACGTGCTGCCTGGCGGCATGGGAAACAAGGTCGTCACTTTCACGGACGAACAGCTCGAGGATTACCAGGTAAGGACGGTCGCAGGTGCCTCCGAAAAGGCCTTCGAAAAGGGAGTCAAGTACGCACTTTTCGGAGGGTCATGGTAGATTTGGTACTACCAGAAGTGTTAAAGTGATCACGTACTGGAAAAGTTTGAGAAGCACTGGACTAGTCAAAATTGAGTGTGGACGTCAAAATAGACTCGAGTGTAACTTACGAGTGCATGGTATGAACCAAAACACATCACTAAAATGTACAGACGCCGGTTATTATTGTACAGAACGTAGTAATCTCTAAACCAGCACTGTGGTGGTTGGTAGGCTTGCGCTTTGCTCCGAAAATAGATAAACAGAAAATTGGCAGGAAAGAGAAGCCTAAACGAATCCCAAGTACATTAAAAACAGCGCTCGTGTGGGATTACTGGCACCTTTTGGCAAATAAACGTCTGCTGCTAATACCTGTCAACTTTACATTATTTTATTTTATGTTTCACCCGCTGCCGCCATAAAGGACTGCACCTACTTTACAAGAAAAGAAATTCTAAGGTAAGAGTCCGATTCCAACAGATCAACCAACCTCACTCCACAGTTAGAGGAACAACTGTTGTGCTGCATGCGAAAGAAAACGGAAACTCCACCAACTAATTGGGCATGCTATACACACATACATTAACACGCCTGCAAATGCCAAAATCGCGATACTCTGCGCAACAAAAGCTATTGTACGCTACAGAGGAATATAATGAGGTCATATATTACGGCTGCTGTGTAGACATTTAAAGTACGAATATCGCGTGAGGCACGTACGTGCAGCGGACGCCGAGCTACACCTAGCTTTTATAGCTCTGGGCGGGCGGAACAAACGGTTCTCGCAGGATCCAGAAGCGGTTCCGAGAGCTGGACAGCCAGCGGGTTCCCATTGTCATGACCGGGAACGAGGCGCACACCATCGTTGTGCCAATGGAGAAGATCGAGAAGATGCCCGAACTGAAGGTACACTTCACTTTGCAGCAAAAACAGATTGGCAGGGAAGTGCGTGTGTTAATGGACGCCGTTTACTTCTTAACGAGGACGAAGCATGATCACGAAAAGGCATTATTCGTTGGCTATCTCTTGCCTCGTCACTGCCAGGATCTCCTCCAGCTCATACCTTTGGCCCTCGTGTCATGCTACCGATGAGAGCCTGGTATCTCTCTTAACAGCTGGTGGCAGCGGTGGGATCTGCAGGCGTCCGATTGTTCTGTTAAAGCAACAAGGCCTCTTAATTATGTCCCAACCAGCATGACATTTTTTTTACGCTTCACTACCGGACCTCAGAGATCAAATGACAATGAGTAGACAATACGAATAAACTCGCGTACAGCCAGCAACCTGCCCGTTTCAGAATTGACGCCTGCAAATTAGTAATCCCGTCCTTTGACGTGTGCTGCAGGAAAACCCGTTCAAAGAGCGTATCTGCAAGGTGTTTTCGCACGACGGCAGCGGAAACATGACCTTCGACGACTTCCTGGACATGCTGTCCGTGTTCAGCGAACCGTCACCGCGCGACGTCAAGGTCTTTTATGCATTCCGCATCTACGGTGAGCATCGCGCACCGCAGTCACTGTGCGGCTTCTTTTCTATGTGCATGGATAAGTGACACGAATTTGTTCGTTTCAATTTCAGTGAAAATTGTCTATAAGTATATTCACGCTAGAGCACTGCACGGGCTCGGGCTTACCCGAAAGCCCGGGCCCGGCCCGGCCCGTGGGCCGGACCGGGCCGGGTAGAGGAGTTTTTTTACGGGCTCGGGCCGGGCTCGGGCACGGCGTGTGCTTTTTGACCCGGGCCCGGGCCGGGCTCGGGTTTTTTGACGCGGGCCCGGGCCGGGCTCGGGCTTTCTGCGAGTTATTCTCGGGCTTCTCAACTCTGAAAAACATGTATTTTTGGTCTCGGGCCGGGTTCGGGCCGGGTTCGAGTCGGGCTCGGGCCGGGCTCGGGCTTAAGGTAAAGGGGTGGCGGGCCGGGCCGGGCGGGTAACGTAGATTATTTCCGGGCCCGGGCCGGGCCCGGGTCTCGCCATAAAAGTTTTGATCGGGCTCGGGCGGGCTGCCCAATGTAAAAACGGGCCCGGGCCGGGCCCGGGCCGCAAAAATCGGCCTGTGCAGTGCTCTAATTCACGCTTCAACGGGGGTGTTTGTTTGCTTATTTATTTATTTATTTATTTATTTATTTATTTATTTATTTATTTATTTATTTATTTATTTACTGCGGCTAAACATACTGTCAAACATCACCATGAGAAAACAAACACGGTAGCGAAAGTGTTTCGTCAACAGATAGCTTCGTTACAGACACCGATGAACGTGCCCTTTCCACACTCAGTAAGTTTATTTATCGTTCTATAGGACATTTCGTTGTAGCTCAGCTCATGGCAGAGGTGTTTTACTGCAACTAAAACTCAAGCAACGCCACTTAAGCGGCAGAGCGAGGCCCGAAATGACTTACCAGTAGCATGAATTGAGCCACTTCTGTTCTACAAAACTAAAGTGCCACAGCTAACATCACGCTTTCAAGGCAGTCGGCTTTGCAGACCGAGACTACGACGATGACTATGCAGGGCCCGAGTCGAAGGAGCCAGACAGGAGACTAATCAAACCTTTCAAAATTCACAGACATCGAGTTATTTCCCAAAATTACACAGGTCAGATGCATGACCTTGGTTCTGTGTTAACATTTGGTCCAACTTGTTGAAACTAGATCGTTTAAAGTGCTAACTGCAATCCCGTGGGGCGTGTAAACATGCTACATATCCTAAAATGCCTTGAATTCAGTCTTGAGTTTTTACATATTGTTTTGCTGCGTAAACAGCAAAAAATACCACCGACGACCACAGAACCTTCGTTATTTGGAGTGCCATGCGGAAAACCCCCGAGTTACGTCCACTTCCGAATTATCTAAATAATTCGGAAGTGGGCATTGGGATAGTCATTGGACATTGGTATAGTCACTGGGCATTGGTATAGTACATACATTTGTATTGGTATAGACGTGGACTCTGGTATAGCATGGACCAGAGTCATCCTTAAAATGGTAAAAGACAATACCGCAGCGCACTCTACACACCTAAGATCCCCGGGATAAACAGTGATGGCAATGCTTTAGAACAGCTCGGCGCCGCCCGTGCCGGCCCACTGATCACTGCAGCGCGCCTGTCGCATTATTTGGTCGCGAAACACCCGCTGTGTTTTCTTAATGGCTGTGGTGTTGGGCTGCTAAGCACGAGGTCGCGGGATCAAATCCCGGTGGCCACATTTCGACGGGGGCGAAATGCGAAAACACCCGGGTAATTAGATTTAGGTGCACGTTAAAGAACCCCGGGTGGTCGAAATTATTCCGGAGAACTTCACTACGGCGTGCCTCATAATCAGATCGTGGTTTTGGCAGGTAAAACCCCATAATTTAATTTGGCCATGAAACATGTGACGTGAAAACTAACTTTACGGACAGCTCATGAAGAGATGCGCTAGTATTAAGCCACTGAAATTAAAGGCGCCATTTGGGTCAGATTCTTTGTCTCAATACCATCATTTCATTCACCCGTCGCCAAAGCTCTGGAGATCATGAGTTCCACAAAACTCGGGCCTTACATCTTATCCTTGCTTCATTCCAGACCACTCAGGTTGCAGTTCATGTCATTCCATTTGATTTATTGACACTGTCAGTCCTATGTTGAGCTATTTCAAGAGTGGACGCGTGCAGTTATTACAGTACAGTCAATATTCACGCAGGAGTAAAAATCTAGACAATAACAGGAAAAAAAAACTTAACTTTCTCATAAAAAAAGCTGCAGCAAGAGAATTGTGGTCAAGGCGGAGGGACAGAGAATATCAAATTACGAGATATTCTCCGGGAATATATCTACATCGAGTGCGCTACAGTTGTTTCTCAATCGCAGCGAAAACATGCACTATATCTGTGTCCCACCGCAGATTACGACGAGGATCAGATGCTGGGCCCCGGAGATATCGAGAAGGCGACGATAGCACTGACGCGCTCGGAGCTGACACCGGACGAGGTGCAGATCGTGGTCGAGAAGGTGCTCGAGGAGGCCGACATGGACGACGACGGAAAGATCTCCTTTACCGAATTCGAACACGTCATCACCCGCGCACCCGATTTTATCAGGTGAAATGCGGCGTCATATAACGGACCTATAGGTGGAAACCAATGATCGTGACATCGTGAAAACATCGCGTTGTGACACGAGGCAAAGTACAGGACATGAGGAACTGAGACGTGCCTTTTGCGTCCTGCGTCCCAGTTTTTCACGCCGTGTTTAGTTTCGCGTAGCTGCGAGTGTTGCACTAATTATGAGGCCCCTGCCACCTGCCATTATTAAAGTGACCTTATAAGCTGTAGCCCTTATCTCCAACGACAGCATCTGCCCTGTTGCGCATTTTACGTCTCAATCTACGGAGTCCCGCTACAAATGACACAATAGACCTCATCGTGATGGAGTAAAGCGGAAATAAATGCATCGCTTCTTGTTTTATTGAAGTAGGGTTGAAAGCACAAGTTAACGTGAAAGTCTTAACAGGCGCACCTGTTACACGTCGTAGTCATGTTGAGCCTGTGTACACTCAACCCCATTTCTGAGTGGTTGTCACACGTATGTTGACTTAAGATCAGAAAAGAGTCAAGATAAAGCACGGTCCTCCAGAGGCTTTGCGTGTTTGGCGTAGTTCCAGAAGGAGGGAGCGACCGCGTCCTATGCTTGGGCTACTTCGATTACTCTTCAATTGAAATTTTAAGTACCACGTTGAACTTTTTCTTAGTTATTCTTGAAAAGTTCTCTTTGATCACGTGATGGGAATCGCAATGCCGTTCAACTTCCGCGTTTTGTACCGCGTTCCGTGCCCTGCGGCATTCAATGTGGTGTCAACGCAACCGAGACAAATGCAAGCAAGGCTCCGCGTTTCTTTTTTTTTTTTTTTTCAGGAGTGCTAGCAACGGAAAAATACAGCTCGATTAAAGCACCGAGTTTCGTCATTTTCTTGGAACGACGAGCCTTCTCTTCATCCTTAGAAAAAGAAGTCGCTCTTTGCAATGTCTGCTGCGGTAGCGACAACGGTGCCTGTGGAAGTAGTTTCACCGCAGCAAGAGTTTATAAGCAGTGCGGCACGCTTTACAGGAAACAACTAACGAGACGGGAAAAGGCGGCTAACCCTGTAATGCCATAAGTTACATCTCGAGGAAAATTAAAAGTTGTTCACCTTTATTTTTGGTCATGGTCATTGTTCACCTTTATTTTTATCATAAAAGAACAACGAAATATTATTTGAGTTATAAATTTATTAGTATGATAATTATTTAGTCAATGGTTTGCTGAACTCTCCACAAGTGAAAACTCGATTCAGCGTATCAAGAACGTTACTGTAAGGTATGTGTTAAGTTCAGAATTCTGAGGCACGAGAACTGCTTAGTATAACGATACTTTGGGTATTACAGGGTTAATCTACTTTCATCTGATCTTATTTTAAGTACCGCTCACGTTGCAGAAGTACGTGAAACGCTTCAGGGTGTGCTTGAAGACCATAAAACGCAGCAGCTCACAGTGCAACTTCCAGGGATCTATAGTTGCTTAGGAGTTGATTATATTTTTCGGAGACATAAGTGCGCGCGCGAGGCAGGACATGGGACTGTAGATTAACTATTTCTCCCTACATTAAAATCCCTTTCAGTGGACTGCTGAAGCCCTTGAGGACACGGAGACCCATTCTAAAAAAAGCCCTAACTCGACGCCATGTGCGTTATCATTGCATCGTTCAAAACGCAACCATAAGAAATAAAATATTCTGAAATCCCGCGGCAAGCGGTATTTCGCTTGTTTCTACGTAAATTTTTAACCGTGCCCTCAGCTGCCGGTGGTCAAAGTATTATTCATGCTCATTGTTAACTACTAGGCTGATTTCTCGGGACAAACTTAGCGACGTCCCCAGAATTCCGACAAAATAGAGTGGCTAACCTTCCGATCTTTCCTTCTGTTCCTCTCCTCCCCTACCACAAATGTCGGCAGCAAATCGTGCCTACAGAGATCACTTGCTACTGAGGGAACCGTTGTGTACGTAGCAATGAATTGACATAAACACGCCCGCTCTGATATAAAGCTGAATTGTAGCTTTCTACTCAAATAAATACAGCGCTAATGCTATCATCTGCGCCTACGCAAGTCGATAAATGAGTTCCTTTCCTGTTCTTTTGCAGCGCCTTTCACATCAGAATATGAACATCGTCTTGGCGGTACAGCACGGAGAAGCAGGCCTTCGTGATTGCCCATTATTAGCCAATATATTAACATCAGCGAGAAAAGACAAACCACCAGAAAAGTCAATTTTTGTCAGCGTCACATTGCAATGAAAACGACAACTAAGTGTCTAATAAAGCATTACGGTACTCGATGGTTGTTTGGCTAATTCACACATATGAAGCTCTCAGTCGCATCGAATGACGCAAGAGTCCTGGATTCAGGTCACGCAGCAACGGTCAACAGCGCTCGAGAACGCGGTGGTGATGCTCTGGATGCTGTCACCTTGCCTTTCCTGATTGGCTGGGCACATATCTTTCTTGGTTGTCTCAAATAAGGCTTGTCAGAATTTAAGAGCGTGTCGAATAATTCTCACTGTATAGGACCAACACTTCATAAACAAACGAGGGACCTGCGCACTAATAGCCGTAACCTCCATGATAATGAAGGTTGCGGATAAGGCTTGTAGGAGGCGGAGGGGGTTAGGGGGGGGGGGGGGGTCATCTTTATTCAAAAGCACGGTTCTCAGAATAGCTTACCTGCTTTCACACGTGACTCCACGGTTCAAGGCGAACAGGCCTTGCTTTGTTGCTGGTAAGACGAATGGAGTGCTTATTAGTACAAGTGAGTATGTTTTCTGCTCGTTTATATGACTGCTGCACAGGAGTCGCACAAGTTTCGCACAATAAGGACCCATTCACACTTGCGACTAGGCGAGGCCGCGCGACCAATTGCGACTGGCGATCAGAAAACTACTCAAGACGAATGATGTTCACACTTACAAATGCCACCGACGAGTCGCTAAACCGAAATGTATCACGATATGCCGTTCACGTCTGCTTGAAATGTCATCGCCGCGTAAAATAAGCGTCAGCGTATACGGACGTCCTGTTCCTTCGCATCTGATTGGTTCAGCTGTTCTGCGACTGCGGTCGCGCGACTGAAAAATCGAGCAGAGAGCGACTGGCCCGAAATGGTCGCATTTCGAGAAAAGCGACCGTTTTCGACTATTTGAGACTGGTCGCTTTGCGACCAACTTGGTCGCGCGACTTCGCATAGTCGCAAGTGTGAATGGGCCTTAACACTTTTGCGTCACTTTCAATGGCTGGCGCCATTTTCGCCGCTGCACTTTGATCCAGGCAGCGCGTCGGTATGACTGGAGAGTTACGTGCTACTGTCGGGTGAACAACAATTCTCTATTTCAAGAATTTTCTTCTCCACCATGCGGATTTCCGCGGAACTGCATTATTCGCCATGTTTTGTGTACCTACGTTTCGAGTTGTCCATTATTCGGTCTTGCGCTGCGCTTTGCGCGTGACCACCGCAAACTGGTGGAGCGGGCCCGGGAGACGGCTGAGGTCGCAAGAGTCCTGGACGCCGCTGGCGTAAGCAGAAAGAACAAATCTGTTTGCGTTCTTTTTTCTTTTTTTTTTCTTTTTTTTTTTTACTGAATGAACTTTGTTCCTCCCCCTCCTCTGCGATATTCTAGCATCCTGATTAGTTCCGATGGCAGAGCGACCGCCCTGCAAAGGCATTGGATTCAATCCCACCATAACTAATTTCTCAACCGCGAAGCTTTCCTTCTAACGAGTGTTCTTTGTACCTTCGGGCTACTGTCGAGTGGATGACGAATTTTCCACTTCAAAACGGAAGAATTGAGGATCAAGACATCTAAACGCACTGCCATGGTCGCAAACCGGCTCTTCGTCATTTTAATGCGGTGAAAAGTTTTATCACGGGCGCTCGATCAAAAGAAGTGCATTTCTATCGTGACAATCCTTAGGTTTCTCACTGCTCTTGCTCCACATCAACCATATTTTCTTTCTCTCTCTCTCTCTCTCTTTTTTTTTTTTGTCTTCTTTCAGCGTACACGCGAATACGCGAGCCGACTCGCTACATCATCAACGTGCGATTACGATAGCGACATCATTCGCTGGCTGGCGCCCCCGCAGAACGTTTATAAGACATCTTTACAGAAAAATATAAATGTCTAAACAAAGTATTAGTTTCAATTTTATTTAGATGTACGATTTTTGCGAACAGCTGCGCGAACGCCAAGCTATTAGTGGTCTAGGATATGTCTTGCTGAAAGCGTTCAAGAACTTTTTAGACCTCTTTATATTTTCAAACCAACTCGGAGACAATATATATAATTGCGATAAGCTTGTAAATTTAATTACAATATCCATTTATAGGACTATAAATGCCACTGAGTTAAAGTTCGCGACCTAATAGTGGGAGGATGTCATATGCAGCTACCTTCCTTCGATTCTATTTTCTTAGGCTATTAGCAACCCGCGGCAGAAGAGGTGGAAGCCGTACCCAACAACTATTCGGCGATATTGCAACACTACAGGCTCGAGCGCCGCGTGCACCCTCCACCGCACCCAAACCTCGGCAAAGAAGAAAGCGTGGTCCTCACAAAGTAATACCAGTATTGAAGGACCCTGGTAATACTTACACTCACGGAACTATAATGCACCGCCTCTACCCGACGCTCCACAGCTACCTCTGCCCACTCTGCAACGTTCCCGACACCCTGGCACACTTGCTCTTGGAATGCCCGTGGCATGAAGACAGCGAAATGCAGCCGGAAATGGACGCTAACCGAGCACCACAAGCAAACGAAGACCACCTATTCAAAACGTGGGAGGCCAAGCTCGCCCTCGGGGACCTGGAAGACCAACGACAATTAACTCGTCGCCAGGGCCAAGAGGGCAGCCGAAGCCAGAGGGTTCCTGGACTAAGGAACCTTCCCACCTCAGGGTGATACCGGGCCTCGCTCGGGACACTGTTTCAAGAATAAACGTTTCTCTCTCTCTTAGCTAATCTCGGGGCAATAACACAGCGCCGTGGCATGAAGCCGGTGATGTAGAGCGAAGTGAATAAAAGGCAAAAGACTTAGGGCAAGCTGTTGCACTAGTTCAAGCACAAATTTTGCCTTTTTTTTTTTAATAGGATAGCCGTCGACACAGTAACTACGCTACGGAGCCTCAATTACCCAATAGCTCAACAAATAATTATGTTGCCTATCAATGCGAGAAGTTAAAATCGCACACCAAGTGCAGCGCGGCTTCGGACGTGTAAAAGGAGACTCATCACGTCATCGAAACCTGTTGTGGCGGTCTCGTGGTGCCAAATACTGCTGACGCGTACACACACGCTATGGTCGTGCTGCCAAAAGCCAAGCTCATTCAGCACTCGACCATGACTCGACGGAGCCGGAGGAGAGAGCGTGTTCTGCGTTTGGGGGCGACACAGCCACTGTATGGCCTTCAACACCTTCGACCACCGCAACGGGCTGACTCAATTCAATTATGGGGTTTCACGTGCCAAAACCACGATTTGATTATGAGGCACGCCGTAGTGGGGGACTCAGGAATAATTTGGACCACCTGGGGTTCTTTAACGTGCACCTAAATCTAAGTACACAGGTGTTTTCTGCATTTCGCCCCCATCGAAATGCGGCCGCCGTGGCCGGAATTTGATCCGGCAACGCGCTTCAGGACGTTTCCAAAATTATTCCATTACACAATTTACACATTACACAATTTACTATATGGTAACAACAAACACTTAAAAACCCATCTCATTTGTTGCAAATCCTTCCGAGTTCTATCTGGTGAAGAAAAAAAAATTTCCACCGACGATTACGATACTCCCTAATGCGAAATTTGGGCGCAGCTCTATACGTTATTTCGCGATATATTGGCTGGCGCGGACAATCTCTCTCGTGCGGCACGTTCCAAACAGAGCGAAGTGTGGTGCGACTGCCTCGCTAATCGGGAGATCGCGAGAGGCAACGCGCGGCTGACGCGTGGGCGCGATCCACAGCAGCCGCCGCAGACAGACCTCCACTCACGCAGCGCTTTGGTGAACAGACGACGCGCAGAGTGCCTCGATGCCGAGCGGATCGAGGTAGCCATCGTCGCCATAGTCCGTCTCGCGCGGCACTACGCTTTTCTTCTCTCGCTTTCGCCATACCTTCTTCCTTGCACTCTTCGCTCTCTCCGTCTTTCGTCGCCCGTTGTGCTGTTTCGCTCGGTTACGATGTACGACGCCGAAGAGAGAGAGAGAGAGAGAAAGGTAAAGGAAAGACAGGGAGGTTAACCAGAGGTTATCTCCGGTTGGCTGCGACGCCGAAGCTTGTCGCAGGAACGGGCGCCTAAGAGCAGCGCTCTAAAATGTTTTCAAGCAAGAGGAAACATAGACGGCTCATTCAATAAGTGATGCGCACAGCGCGACAGGAGACAAAGGACGGAAAGTCATGACGGACACAAGCGCTTTGTCTGTTGCCTGCTGCTGGAGTGCAGATCATGGATTAACTAGCCTGGTATAGCACGCACCTTGCTTCATTCAATAAGCTTGCGGCAAGATATACATACTTTGGTGCATTCCCCTTAATTCTCAGGCAGGAAAAACCTCCGAGAGATGAGCTTCTTGCACATTGCAATGGCAAGTTATTCTGATATATTATTCTTGTTATTCAAGAAGAACTATGAGACGTTAAAGCAGGTTAAACTAACACAGGCCTACTTTAAAAAAGCCAAGTGGGATACTACGCTGTAAATCCAGACATATAAGCAAAAACAAAAGAAAGAAGAATCATTCTCTCCATTTGATGACAACTCACCAATAGAATATTGTTTATTCAAACATCATTACATGTATATCATTTGTACATCATTACATCATTTGCACGGTGCACGAAGGGCAGCCGCACAAGTTTGTAAAAAGTATATATCCATCGCAAAAATAAGTGCACAGATGTGCTCAGCATACTCTGACCTGCTTGAGATCAAAGACCATGCCAAGGTGCACGAATAATGTTAAGCCCGATGCCCACTTACTACACCAACTGGAGAATCAAACAGGCGAACTATGATCTGTCTCTTTCGACTAGCACCAGAAATCTTTGAGGCATACAGTTACATTTATAACATGCCAGCAAAAAGAGAGAATCAGACATATCCACTACTTTTTAAACAGTTAATGACATTCTGGCTGTATCTGTGATGATTTCAAGCAAAGCATACATGATGTACAGCCTTCCGCATATTTAGCTATATCGCGCGAGCGTCCATGGCACATCATCTTGGCCCTTTAAAGTGGTGATAATCAGCGAGACCGGCAGAAGTACTCTCAAGTGCACTAAGCCCTCTCCTGTTGTGCAAGAGTCATCGAGTGCAATGTTCCCTTCAGAACGACATACGACTATATTTAGTGTTCGCGCGCGATATAGCTAAAAATTTGGAAGGCTGTACATACACCAATGCGGCTGTGGAAGGCTGGGACAACAGTGTTCACATACATAACATTGACAAAGCAACCCAATCATGGGATCGCAGTAGAGATGCCTTACGTGTGGCCAGTATTTAGAGAAAAGTTGCAAAACAGTGCAACAAAACAATCATAAGACCAGAAAGCATGAGTATGCAGTTAACCACCAGGCTCCAGTAGGAATCAGAGGCAGGGGTACAACACAGAACACTGCTGGTCAGGACACACCACTTCAGCACAACACTTAAAACGGTAAACAATTATTGCAAAACAGTCACGTCACATGACACTGGAACAATGCAGACCTTGAAGCCTGCCTTTTGTAATGCACTTTAGTTGATCACATTCAGTGCTGTTAAGCTACCAAAAGGGTGTTTGCACATGCCAAGCAGACATCAGTAAACATACACATCACCAGAACTTCGCAACTTCACCGTCTCAAAAGTAAACTTATATCACTCTCCTACTGTTGTCCCCATCTTTCGCTAGCACCTTCATATTGCAAGCAAAGCACTGGCATGCATTATGCAGTCAAGATACGCAGCTGGTGGCCTGCTAGGTTCAAACACAAGGCAGGCAACTTGCCAGGTGGAGTCACAAGCCTGCTCTAACACAGCAAAGCAGCCAAGTACAATAAAAAGTTCACTCATGAAAATGCCAAGATTGTGTTCCAATGAGGATTCATGCACCCAAATGTGACTTATAGACAACCCAAAAATTGAAGAAAGGCATACTTGGTAATAGAAAGTCAAGGCAGGCCTCCTATTCCAGACTACGTCTAGATGGGCTTTCTTGTGAAGAAATGCCTCATGTGTAAACCCATCGGCAACTAAAAGAACTCATTTCAAGAATTTAAGGTAGGTTCCCCACATATCCTGCTGCCTACCATATGGTAAGTTGCACAGACATTCTGCATAACACAGCTGCACAGCTCATCACCCAAACACCGCAGAGCACTGGCATATGTGTTACCTTCGGTACATAACAGCTGACCTTTTCCGATACCAACATTTGGTCATTGCATCAAGAATGAAGCAGGCCACCATGCTGTATGCAGCAAGGCGCTTGTAGGAGGAGCCTCCTTATGCATTTTGATGACAATAATAATAAGATAATTTATGGGGTTTTACGTCCCAGGGAACATATGAGCCATGAAGGATGCCACAGTGGAAGTGTCCAGATTACATTAAATCACCTGGAGTTCTTTTACATGCACCTAAATCTGGCTAAATCTCGCTTCACAGACAATTCTTGTTTTTTTTTTTTTTTTTCATTCTGCCCTCTCTAAAATGCAGCACTGCACATTACCCAACCAGAATGTGTAACGGCAGCAAGAAATTTAAAACCTGCTGCAGTGGCTCAATGAATACGGCTTCCTTCTGCTCAATTCGAGGTTGTGGGTTCGATTCCCGGCTACAGCAACCCCATTCTGATAAGGATGTAATGCGAAAACACTTGTGTGCTTAGACTTAGGTGACCGTGAAAAGAATTCCAGGTGGTCATAATTATGGGGACCCGGAACCCCACTACGCACCTCTCTTTGTATTCTGTATGTTGCCTTGGGTAGTAAAACCCCATAAGTTCATTGTTAAATATTTCAGTCAAGAAGAAAGTGGCCAAGACAGCAATACTGGCTATGCTGTCTGTACAGGCTTGTCTCTTTCATTTATAATATTTTGCCGGCCACTTTCTCCTTACCACAGCATAATTCCTTGCTTATAAAATCAGGTAACCTAAGAACTGAAAGAACTGCAGTATTTCCAAAGTGGGAATTAACCCTTTCAGTGCCAGATTTTTTTATCAGATGTTATAAAATGAACACAACTTAATTCGGTTTTTCAGAAGGAAAAAAAATTGACACGGATAATGGCAAATGCACTTTTAGTATGGTCCACACATTCCTATTTTCATTTCATATCTCCTACCCACATTTTGATGCACATGCGTCTTCACATACCACTGCCATGTCAGAGTCAAAAAGAAAAAAATAAAGCACGCTGCTATAGACGTACGCTAGATGGCAGAAACACGCGAGAGTGCTCCTTGCACTATGGCACGAATATTTGATTGGAGAATTGCCGTGGTAGCGATGCACAAAGCCCTCAAGCCACCCTTCTGCGTGGTGTAACCATGCCCACAAAGTACACCGCGGAACGTGTGTTCTGCCAGTGCACTAAAAGAAAACCTAGACTGAGCAAACCCAGAGAGATGAGAAAATATGCTTATAGAAATATACAAAAGATGGCAGAACTACCTCAAAGCTCGCCAATTTCGTGTTACTGTGCACATTCGAATGGAGAGAGTGGAGAACATACCGGTACGTCGGTGGCACTGAAAGGGTTAACAAAATGGTGTTCCATCCCACCCACTTCTTAGTTCAAGAGCCTGCTCAGCGAATGTGCTGTATTCTCCAGTGATTCATATGAGGATACAAACATTATAGAAAGGCAATACACAAGTGACAGTACTGCAGAATTATATACTCTTGAATACAGCACATACATATCACATATGTAATAAATGACCAGAGGAAATGGGAATGATTAATGTGATACATTCGTAGTTAATGTGGAAAAGAGAATCAGCACTGCAGAAATACGACTGCACAATAAGAAAAATGTTTTAGACCACACTGCAAGAAATTCTATGCTATGTACACGCTACAAGCATGCTGTGCTGATATACAAAACTAAGAAATATGCCTGGATCAGACTGAGAATGTGCCGAATTTCGAGCAACCCATTGCGGAGCATCTTATCACATCATTAAAAGTGACTCAGTCTTCTTCATAAAAGGCAACTTCTAAGGTTTCTTCAGTACCATGGGCCAACGCTGGAATTGTATATGCTAGATGTAAATATGAAACTAGTACTCAAGCTTACAGCAAGCACCACACATTTTAGTGCCATATTTAAAAGCAGTTAATGGCACCATGAAACAGTAAAGCTGCTCTCAAAAACATGCGACTGATTAGCACTGACTGCAATGGGTCTGCAAGGTAAGCCATAGTTCAAAAATGCTAAGACTACTTACAGCTTCTGACCTCAGCATAACAAACTTGAGCTCCCTGACAAAATTACTACTAATTTGTGAAAGTCTATGCCAACGGACATAGAAAAGTGCACCACAAGTTTCATGTGCTTGTGGCATGCTTTACACATCAGTGGCCTTGTTCCCACAAGTGTATGAGCAAAAAATTCGTTCCACATTTGTGAAGCACTGAAGCACGTGTCCAAGGTGCAAGGTAATTTTTCCTAAGAGTACAAAAATAGTGCGAGATCCCATTACCATTTACATTGACATTGTTAAATGTCGCACGGTGTGAAGCAGTCTTAAAACTTGTTACACCGACTTTAACAGTGCAAAAGTACCCTGAGGCTCACATGTGTTCTGTAGTTTTTCATACTATGTTTGACCTTAATGAGAGTATTCACAAAAATTCATTAGAGTATTCCTGCTTCCTAAAAACACTGAGAGCTTAAGCACCATGAAGTTATTGAAATGCGCAGGCAAGACCAAGGAGCACTACTATTATAAGCATTTCATGAGCAGAATTCCTGCTAACAAATGTTTCACGCGATGCCTGAACTAAATGGATCTCTAAAGCATTATTTAATCCACGATAACAGAAATTTCCTGCACAGGCTGAACTAAATGGCTCTCTAAAACATTATTGAATCTATTATAGCAGAAATTTCCCACACTGCTAGTGCTTGTGCAAGTCAAAGCAGTGTATCTGATGAACAGTTACAACTGAAAATAATAGAATTCTTTGCACTGCTCATCCCAACTAATAGTAATATTACACAGCAGTGATTCCAAATCATGTAAACATTTTGTATACGAGATGTGCATGTCTACTTGTACAGAAGGCATAGCTCTTATTCAGCAGGCACTTGAAATGTCACGAATCGCTTTCACACCGTCGCGCAGCAGTGCCCACTACAAATCGCACTTCCACACTCAAAACCCATTTCGTGCCATAGTGCCTGGCAAAATAAAAACAAAGTTCATGTGCTTTGATGCACTTTTCTGAACATTTAAAAACTGCCAAACCTGGAAGTGTTAGCATTCATGTAAGCTCCGTAAGAGAGGCACACCAGCAAAGAATGGGCATTTCAAATGCACAAAACACAAGAGGGCTAAATGCAAGATGCAGTAGCACCAGCAGATGATGCACAAGGACAGACAGTAGTATGACACTTAAAATTACCATACTTATTTTGAAGAACAAGCACTTGAATATAGAAAGAGCACGAAAGATTATCGACAACATAAGCCAAGATTAACATGTATGTGCCAAGATGTAAGAGGCAAACTTTATGTATCCTGACCTGTAAATGAGATCTCATCTATCAATAAGCGAGTTAACCATTTCTTTAATGATTACTTGTGCATGTTCCTGTTTTCTTGGGTTGTGGTGTTGGCAATCTATTATTCTTCTTCATTAAAGTGCTTGTTCTTCAGACCAGAATACTTTTGAGTGACAGCACTCTTGACAGCGTCTCACCATCTTCATGCATTTCTTCTTTCCGCACTACTGTACATTGTGTCTAGTCCATAACAACTAGCCCAATCTTCTGTCTAGCTTAAGAAAAGGGCTAATAGTGTAAAGAGCCCTCACCAGAGAAGCATAGCAAACTAACAAAATGAACAGCAAGTAAAAGTAACAACTACAAGCATCATGAGAGAAAAAAGCACGCCCCCTTTATGTCAGCAGTTCAAGGTTTTCAAACCACACATCTGTTGTATCACATGAGCACACGATGCCATGCATGACTCAAAACCTGGTTACTCATCTTAGCGCAACAAACAGTGACACATCAGCAAGTGTTTCTCATTCTACAGGAATTGAGTTTAAAGCAGTAAAAATACCAACACCATACATCACATCTAGGGAATGCCTTGTTGAGATCTTCACATCACTTGTTGCTTTATGCTATCCACGAGGTAAGAGACTGCAATAATACTAACACTGAGCATGTTACTTGTCATGCACTTTGACAGTGCAAGTTAGTAGAATGAGCATAGGCATTCAAACACCAACAATTCCTAAATATGTCAATGGAATGCAAAAAAGAAAGTTGTTTCCTACTTGGCAGCATATTCTCTTACCCATTTCAAGCAAGTGAGCAATGTGTGCATTGCCACTGTGTCGACTGAAAATTTTTGCAAGCTCTCATGACAAAGAATTCCTTTTATGAGTACATAGTTTGAGCGAACGTGCGACATGATGCCAAGGCATACTAGCGATATGTTGAAGGTAGAGTACAGGACTTTTGATGTGTGAAAATAAACATCAGAGATAATCATTCACCTTAATGCCGTTCAACACAAACTTTGTTGGCTAGGAGTACACATAATCTTTTCTGGCTTTTGTCCAAGTCAATCCGTACAAATACATAATATGATGCACCTTTGCAGTCCTATCATCGTCGATCTAAAGGAAATTGGTGACAAACTAACAAAATACTTGCCTCGCAATTCCTATGCAGAAGCAGAAACTGTCAGAGTGTGCATGACCATAATGTCAAATTTAAACACAAGTCGAGCCCTGTCACAATTTTCGTGCTGACAAATAAAAGGCGTTGAAGCTTTCTTTTATGCGGATTCAATTGGTGAAGCCCAAGATTCGCTTCACTATATCTTCCTTTTCAAAATTTACAGCAGATATCTGCCCCTTAGTCAATTTTCTCAGGTACATGTTCAAGTCATTCTAAGCTGACACACAAGATCACAAATAATAGCACATTTAGTATTAATAAATCTGAGAAATATTGAACACAGCATACACGTCTACAATATATACAGACATTAACGTATTAATCTATACACATGAGCATATACGTACTTACGTATGTGAAACAAAAGACAAAAGGATTTAAAAATATGTGTGCTTCAAAGCAAGTGGTTAAATGTTTCCACAGGTCAGTGTCAAATATTGCATACAAATAAATTTATTATAACACAAAACGCAGATATTCAGTTTCTGAACATGCTAAAATGGCTGACCCAACAATGTGGCTCGCAAACGGTGGCAGAAAATAAGCCACAACATTGCTTGCCAATTAAGTAAAACAAGGGAATAACATCAAAGTGCTTACACTCCAATTTCCCTAAATAACCCATGTGAGATGCAAGAAACTAAAAACAGCGTTCACACATACAAATATGCTATGCAAATAAACAGCATGGCATCATCATGTCTAAAAAAAAGAGAACAACAAAGAAGTTATACCTTCTGTTTGCAAGGTGAGTCACAAGAAATCGCTTCTGATATTATTTTGTCACAGCAGACACGAAGCACTTATAGTTCCATCATCCTTTTAGGTGCGAACGTCAGAATTTTACACCACTTATAATTTTTAATCATTTGCTGTTGCAAACAATTCAAATCACTATACAGTACATGTTCAAGAGAAGCTAAGGGTTCAGTGGTAAACATCACCTTTAGTGAAACCCTGCAATGGCATCTATCTCTTACAAAAATGGCAGAAAGTTATCTGTGCTAACGCTACAAAAGACAACCAATGCTCTATCTAATTCTGCTGCATATGGCATGAACACAGACTGACGGTATCTTGAATAAGTCACGTGCATGGTGTCCCTGCTTAGGTTAATCAACATTCCAGAGCTTCAATAAAAAAAAAAAAGTATTAAAGAAGCTCTCCCTCATGTTTTTTGCGGTAGAAAATAATTTTCGACATTTGAATAGAATGGCAACAATGCTTTGTTAATGCTGCTTGACAGACTATTGCCCATCAGGCTAAACAGTGATTTACTCAGAAGTACTTCAAGTGATGGTTAGCCAATGATGAAGAAAAGGAGAGCTTTGCATTTTGTCTAACTTACTGCTTGCTTTTATGCTTGCAAAGCAGTGATAATCCAATGAACTACTTGTGTACAGTAAAGTTAAACTTTAGCCCGAAACTGACACCGACCAACTTCCCCACTATACAAGTACTTGTGCTTGTATAAGCATAGCGAAGGCGGGGAAGTGCACAAATCTCACATTTCTGGGCAGAGACGACTTTCACATGTGTGGAGAAGTATGAAGCGCATATATTTATGCAAGGAGCCAAAGTACAGTGGACATTGGCTATGAAATTTAAGAAGTGCAGCTTAGTCTTTTCTAGTCGCTAGTCGCGATTTCATGGCTTACTAGTTCAGAACTCCTAACTTGGGGTGGGACACCCAAGGAAGAGAAAGCTGGATTCTGACATCATGCGCAGCTGTGCAGCAACGTGCCAGCATGTCACAATTGCACATTTGGGAAATTGTGGCCTACACACGCAATTTTCAAGGAAGCTTAACAATCCATGAAACCCATGCAGGTGCATTCTTAATTCACGTGCAGAAGTGCTAATGTTTCACGTTTGCAAAGCTGCCTAAAGTTAAAAAACAGTGTTTTCCAAACCTAGTTCGAACACAGCGATAAAGTTGTAAGAAAATCATTATCATCAACACATGAAATTTTCCACTGCAGAATGAAAGCCTCTCCCAGAGATATACAATTATCCCTATCTCATGTCAGCAAAACCTTTGCCTGCAAATTTCTTACTCTCTTCACATCTCCCAGTACTCAGACATGTTTGACCTCATTTCTGTCGCTTAGGCACCCATGTCTGCTATTGTAAATGACCGGTCGTTATCAATTCTACACATTATGTGACCATTAATGTTGACATTAAGAGGAGACACGAATATGGCGATATAAATTATGACAGCAGACAAGTGCAGCTGATATTTTAATTGAGACTAAAAAGATGAAGCGGACTTAGGTGAAAATGCAAACACTTTGTTTTTCACTCAATGACGATCACTGTTTTTTGTTTTGTTTGTTTGTTTGTTTGTTTGTTTGTTTTTTTTGCAACAAGGGACACTGATTTCAACATGAGGCACCAGATGGTGTGGAAACCTTTTCGAATGTTCTCATCACACAACTACTTTTAACCACAAAATTATTTTTGTCAGCAGGAAATAAAAGAAGTTCGTAATATAATAATAAAAGTGCACTGGTTCCATAGGAAACTCTTCTAAAGTGTGCAGCTCACTGACAGCTTTCAGCTAAGAGCGAGTCCACTGTACTTCCAGTAAGGGGCAAAGTTCAATAAAAATGAAGCACAATCAAAACCCCTTTCACGTTTTTGCGACTTTCAGCAAACACAGCCTGACAATGACATAACGTGCAAATGTTTCTGTTGCAATTTCTTGCCAACTGCACAGAAATCATCTGTTGTTTAATTAATTGGTTATGTCACATGATTTTACAGCTTGGCAATATAACATAATGCAAATGTTTCAGGAGTGTTAACTAATAATTTATACTAGTCAGGGGTATGCAACAGCAAAATGTAGCCTGCAAGAACAAGATATTCATTGCAGTCATGGTATTCAACTAGGAGTACTCAGAACTGCCTGAATGATTGTACCACAATCACAGAGCAATCATTTTTACACAAACCTACTTGAATGAGGTTTTAAGGTTTTGAAGTGGAATGTGTTAGTTAGGCACATCTGTGAAAAGCTGCTCCATCACATGAAACATGCTCCCAGCTCTAATAAGCAAGAATCATCACAAATGGCTATATTTTTTTTTTTTTAAGCACCGTGGTGCATTACATGGACAGCAACAGTAGGCAAACACTGGACAGCTGATCTCAATTCTCTTGGCACTTGTGCAATGCATTTGCCATATGGAGAACATGTTCCCACCAAAATGCAAAAGTGAAGTCTACCAAAATTTAAGCTGGAGTAGTAAATTCCCGTAATCATATGCATTATAGATACTTTGCTAAGCTGTTTCTGCTGGTAGAGCAACGCATTTCTGCAATATTCGATAGCAGTCGTATGTTCTGAATAACTCTTAATCACCAATGGCAAATGCAGTGAGCACCATATCAACCATATGTGCACTCTGCTCAATGATTGTTCACTGAAACCACCCCATTGCACTACTTTATGTTGAAGCTTATGGCACAATTTAAGACTATCCACAAAATACCTGAAAAACTGATACACATATCAAGATACTGCCTCTCAGACATCACCCTAAGAACCAAGCCAAAATTTTACTATGAATTATGTATATTATAGACTTTGGAGTGTCCCACAGCAGTTATGTTGAAAAACACAATTCCCAGTGACAGCAAACTAAACTCTACAGAATAAATTTTCTATAATGCTCCCCAGTAGCAATAAAAGAAGATGAAAGGTCACACAGTGCTGGTATCAAAATAACAAATGTGAAGGCTAATTCGCTATTGTCAAACACTATTTTACACTATAGCACAGGCACGATGCCTATAGGTTGGTTAGAGAGATGTGGAACAATGCCTTCAATTACAGCTCTGTCACCCTGGCGCTCAATGTCCCTTATTAATAAAATAAAAATTACAATTTATTCTGATTCATCGCGCAACTGCTACTGTGATACAAGCAGCAGGTCTTCTCAACATCACGTCGATGTCATTATAACCGAGCTCTCTTTGCCCAGCAAACCAATCTCCGTCTAGTTATATCAGAAACCCTAACTACACAGAGCACCTTCACTTCACAAAGCACCAAGCGTCTATGGCTTGCCTGAAAGCACAAAGACACACTGATAACAACATTTAGCCAGTTGCCTTTAACAGCCTCGACTCCTATCCAACCTCACAGAAGCTGTAGTGCCTCAACAGATGCACACAATGCACAGTGTTGTAGATATTTGCTACACTTAATCTCACCTCGTCTGCAAAGTTGTGGCATTAATTTGGCAGTCTTCTGAGACTGGTTCTCGATATCGAGGGGCGAATGCCTAGCCTATGGTCACACACATGCAGTTCACAATGTAACTGCAATAGAACCGTGGCGCCATTTATCATCACTATGGCAAAAAACATGCCAAGACACGCTGGGTGGTGACAGACAGCACCACCATTCCGTAGCAGAGAAATCGCTATCTTCTGAGCCAACATGCAGTTGCACTGCCTTGGAATGGTGTTGCTTCAGCCAGCATAGGCCAGTATATAAGCTCCCCTAGCCCATGCATCAATGCTCAGACACGTCAAAGAGTTTTTATGAATATTTCATGATCCTTAATGCATCTTACATGCATGAGCTTCTCATGGCTAACTTTATGCTTTAGCGACATGTGTGATCTCCTGTCATGCCTCTGTCAGGAGCGATGACTGCCCTGACGACAAAGAGGAGTGCTCTAGGTTGCGCCACTTAACAAAGCGTGTGGCTGACAATCCAGCAGGACCTTCCAAACAAGCAAGGAATACTGAGACCGGGTCAGCGGCTCAAACTATGCAAATCAGCAACCACGCGCTAATATACAGTTCAATGCCATATACTTGCAACACATATTTGTGACTACTTTCACTATTCCTACGGCACTCAGTGGCCGCAGCTTCTGCAGTTACCTACATTGGTTCAGATATAAAAGAGCCCTAAATTTTCTTTTTCTCGCTTACACACTCGCATAAGTTACTACTCAATTTCTGCTGTTCTTACAAGATCACAAAGCACATGACGCTTGCCTGACAATATGAACAAATGCTATTGCAATTAGAAGTCAAATAGCCAGATGCTACAAACGAATGCCTCATGTTAAGAGGCAATGCGCAACCCCTAATGACAGTTATGGTTGTGCTGGAAAGAATTCCAATGTCTCAACCACTGTGCTTAAATACCAAAAAGGAAAACAATGCATGCAAACAGTTTGACACAAACTGTATGCATTTGACACAAATGACACAAACTCGTTGACACAAAATGACTAAGTCAGGTGCTGGCACTATGGGATATATGTGCATCAATAAATTTCTTCAATGTGATGACAACTGCTCTCATGATATGCTTTCAGTACCTAAAAGGGGCAATAATTTATATGGTGTTAGCAAATCACAACAATGTGTGACAAAGAACCATTCCTATTACGAGATTTTTTTGCACTGTAGCAAAATGGCTGTATTGGTAAGATGGTCTCAAGTCGTGCAGCACATGATGGGCAGTATAAAGTTGAAGAATTGGATAAAACAGCAGGAAGCCAGCTCGGTATGTGCAATGGTTAATGCAATGTCAGAGAATGCAGTAATTTTTCAACTGCACACTGTAGCACTTCACAATGTCAATTCAGCCCATAAAAGCCAGCTTTCCAGCCACATAAAGATGTGTTTGATATACTTTCTTAGTGCCTAACTTAAGACATAAAATGAATGCTACTGATTGCTACTGATTGCTGATGCTACTACATCAGCTTTTAACATTAACTCTACTTCAAAAATTTATATTCTAGGTACAGTGGTCCAATACCAAGAACTAAGCTGCCTTAAGTTTAGCACAAAATATTGCACACAATGTTTCACAAACAAATTACCAGCAAGAAAAGTGTAAGACGACATATAGCAGCCATGATCATATTACCTAGTTGACAAGGTATAGGCAGAGAAGATAGGTGCTGAAAAGGATATTGGGGTGAGATGGTATTTTGTAATCCCCATATTGACACAAAGATATATTCGGCACAGTTCACGAAACAGTGCGAGATGTAATATTTTTCATAAAAGAACTCTTCATTAAAACAACTTTTGTACTGACAATATTACGTAGCCTGTAAAAGCAAGCAACATAAGAAATATACAAATACTCCACATGCAAGCGTGAAATACAACTACTCATAGAATGACATGCAAGACAGAAAGCTAAGTTCAATAAAGAATGGTCTGCGGCTACAGTATGAGAGATTAAGAGAGAACAAACACTGGGCCTCGTAATAACAAATGTAAGCTACACACACATACATATACAGAATGCTGCAGTACAGGTATAAACAGCTCTTTCAGCTCAACTGCAGGTTTGTTTACGCTCAGATTTCGCACGTAGGCAGCATGCTGCAGGTCATTTTGTGTAACACCATGTTTGAATGCAGTACTTGCCTATTTCATTCAGGATAGATAAGATGTACAAGTTGTCCTTGGTGATGCCAAATGAAGAACATAACAGATTTTCTCAGTGGAAGAAATGCTAGTGTCATTTATTGTCAGGGGGGAAATACTCCTCTTCATATTATGTTTTCACCATAGTTGGTGTTGCTTTTCTTGCTTGGCATTGCCAGACAATGCTAACTTTTGGATGAAAGTGGTGAGTACTGCATCAAAGCAATGTATTAAGGATGCACCATCGAATGCTATTTTTGAGAGAAACTGAGCATGAACAAGATGGCAGCAGTTTGATTGAACAACCATTTATACGAGGCTGCCTCAATGATGCAACATTAGGAGCTAATTTACGTAACCTTTGGCATAAGAATAACAGCACATTGTAAATGAAAACACCAACTAGTTCAACTTCCCATCAGCCTGAAAGCACATTTCCATTAGTGCTGCTCATCTCATCATGTGTTCGCTTAACTATGGCGAAATGCTCACAAGTTTTCTATTAATGTTATCCTAAGCATGCACCCATCTTGAACACTGACACCTTGAGATAGCCCTTTACAAGCTTTGCAGTTTTTATAAAAGCACACTGTGTTTTACTAAAGAGGAGCACTGAAAACATGAGCAAAAGATAAATTACCAAAACAGTGGATGCAAGCCAAGGTTACCAGAGTGCAACAAGAAAGATAGAGCCTGAGATGTATGTGACAATGGAAGTAAGTACTAAGTGCCTTCAAAGGAGATGAAGAAGCATGAACCCACTTTTCTTGCGCCTGATAGTGGTATTGGAACACATGTAGAGGGTTTCAAACAAAGACATCAAGACATCACAGTACACTGGCATGACTATCTTGGCCCAACAATATGCTACCTACTGTTGGACCTACAAAGACTAAAAAAAAAAAAAGAAAAGAAAATGCAACATCTTCCTCGTCTAAACTGCAAGCTGCCTATGACTTTTCTGCAAAACAGAATCACCCCACAATGTCAGCAAACACATCCCACCTTGCCTATCAAGAGGCTGAATGTTGTTCCATAATAAACAATTTGCAGGTCATGTTAATGGTGGCGAACAGCAAAGAAAAAAAAAAGCATAGTGATATCAATGCAACAAATTGCACGTCACTTTATATGTGAAGCCGAAGTAAGAAAATTAAGGGGACAATAAACTGAAGCATTCAGGCTGCTTGAATGCTACAGATGTTGGCACCGTGACATAAATGTGGTGCTTAACCATACATCTGACAGATCCCATAGGCTAAGCAAAAGGTGAAGGGTTGCTGAATGAACAGCAGCCTGACAGCTATAAAATCATATTTAACAAACTTCTTGAAAGCAGTGCAGCGTTGCAATGGTGGGTAAATCCTGTACTAAAGAACAAATGAAAGTACTTAATGCAAAACAAAATAAAGGGAGGATGCTGAACGGGCGCAGAAATATCTTTTTCAACTGTCAACCTAAAGAACTCTCAAAGCCTTTCTGAGCGGCCCAGTGAAGGATGAGAGTTTCCAGAGAGATCAAGAACATTCAGAGGACAGAGACCTCCTCTCACAGGCGGAAGGCAAAGGCACCTTGCCCCACGTGTCTTGAGTGCAAGGAGACTGCTGCAAGAAGAGCATCACTTTCAAATAAACCTGACACAGAATGAAACACGAAGTACAAAAATATCCACTAAGGAGCTGTACAACAGTGGGATTCCATACTCCATCTATCAATAACAATGGTCTGCCGTTCCATCCCTCCTCTTCTCAAAGGGTGAGCAGAGCTTCCAGTACAGACAAAGAGAGAACAGGAAAAAGCAAGACAGTGCAGGTGCTGAACTAGAACTTTGTAGGTCAGCCACTCAGCTTTTGTACCAACATACATAAACTGAAGTGCAAACAAGTAGAAATACAGTTGAAGGTAGCTTTGCACTTGTATGTCTGCCTGTGCCTGTGATTTTGGCATAATTCAGGCTTAAAAACAGAGCCTTGGAGTCGCAGCATGCTTAGCAACTAGGGTTGTATTCTCAGTCAGTCGCTCTCAGGCATATTATCACTGTTGCATGGCATAATGTCTAGAGGAACATGTCGATGGAGTGACAGATTTCCTGTCAATACATTCAACAGTGTGAGAGTAATGCTCATTCCAGGTGTGTCACTTCGTTAAATCCCTTTTCTCTGGTTTAGCAATTGATGTGTCTTGAAAGTGATATCCCTGAAAGTGACTGATACAGAATATGTTCCCCGATTACACAGTGCGCCCTTAGATTTTCACATATTAAAAGGCATGCCTTTTGATTTTTCACATTTAAATTTATGCTGACAGTACTGACAACCAGCCCTGTTTAGCATCCTGGCTCATCAACCTGGTCCTTTGATAACAGCAAAAACACGAGCGTGAGTGAGAGAGAGAGAGGACAAGGAGGAGGAGATCACAGGTTATGCACCATGCCTTTGATGTGGCTAAATCCAGGCCGCTGGTGGGCGTCAGTCGTCCAGCAGAGGAGCATCAGCTGGTAAAGGTCAGCAGGGCAGTCAGCGGGGCAAGCCAGTCGCTTACCCTGCACCAGCTCGCTGCCCAAATTCTCCTGTGTGACCCCCTGTATGACAGGGTCCTCACCATAGGAGAACATTTCCCACAGTGTCACACCGTAGCTCCACACATCTGACTTGGTTGAGAACTTGCCATAAAGGATGCTCTCAGGGGCATACCTGCATTTTTAGATGAGACCATAGTCAGGTCCCAAGTTCAGTCCATTGACGTGGTGTGAGGGCAGTGGGCAATGTGAGAAACAGCTAGAGCAGCCGGGGATCACATTTTGGATTGAGAACTTTTTTAACATACATACAATATAACTTTTTGTAACAACACTCCTCAATGTCATCCCGTGCCAGATTTCAGAACAGCTCCTAGTTGGTGTGGACTGCATGTGTGAAGTCAGCTGAATGCATATTGAATGCTGCATCAGCCAGCTGAATAGCTGCATTTGATTGGACTCTACGTTAAAAAGCAAGCCAGAGATGTAACTAAAATAACTTTTTTCATACCAGGAAGCAGAAGTAGGCATGACGTGTTTATTACATCATTAAAATAGTATTCTTGTTCCTATCAATATCACAACTACAACTCTGCCAGAATATACAACAGGTTGTGTTAGTGATCGATACTTTCGATAGACCAGTGTGATGTAATGTCAATTCTGCAATGTCAGTTGGGCCCAATGCCACCAACAGAGGGCTGCCCTACTCAACTTGGAATAAACACAATGTTTGCTGCCAGCAATATCATATCTCAAACAGTGAAGGGTGCATGAAACAACCATAACTACCTACTTTTCCTCCATCTCGCATGTTCTCCTTCCATTCAGTTTCAGTTTATTACCTTAAAAGTCCCCCGCAGGGGCATTACATAAGGGGTGGGTTTTTACAAAACCGCACAAACATCGTGATAAATAATCATTTAACAAAATGGTCTGTGACAAGTTCTATTGACCCTTTTCGCGGCGATCCCGTGGGCGCTGCCATGTTTGATCACGTGGTGACGCGTCCATTGCTTGACTCAACTGCCTCCGTTGCCTCCTTGTTTACTATGGAAACGTTTGACGCCGGCGCGGCTTAGAAAACCTCTGTTTTCGGAGATATCGTAGACGGTGACAAGGTGGACGACACGAAGCTTTGATCACAGCTTCAGAGAACATGCGAAAGCGCTTTCGGAGCTGATTAAGCTATGTCCAAACGGCGCAAGCAGCGTATATAAGCGTATATAGTGTTTGTTCTAAAAGCGGGGCTAAATATGTATCCCAAGCTATCCAAGCTTTCCGATTATGAATTCAGTCAGGATTAGTGCGTTTTGCTCATTGTTCTTTATTCGGCAAATATTTTGAAGCAGTGGCTTGTCAGTTTCTGACTCAGTGAAGTTCCTCGGCGCGGCCACTATCTGATTATTTTCCGCCTAATCGCTCGCGGGTGTGTTCAGTTCCGATAGATTTGTTCTTGCTGCGCACAAGGCTTGAATCGTAGCTGTTTTGTACATTGTAATACCTTGTAGCCAAATATATATTACAGCTAGTAACTCGCTTACTCTTGTGGACCGTCACGAAACATTCAGCTTCGACCATTGGTGCGCCATAGGTGTATTCCGTCCTTTATTGTGCGTATACAGTGCGCATATATTCAAGTGTGCGCCCACTCACTCATTCTTGATACGTCGGCGATAGAGTGGGCGTAAGTTTCCCTGCCATTTGGGACAGATGTGTATAGATAACGTGCGCGAAACTTACTATGACAGGAAGCGGCGCTACTACCATTGTCACTGTTTAACGAGTGGTATTCACTCTTGACGACGTTCTGGGGATGAAGCCCTTTCTTTGAAGGTTAGCGATACAACGCTGGCGGAGGAGCAAATTTCTGTATCCTCGAGGAAAGCCGTACATCACGAAGTGCCGGTAACACGTTCGGACAATTGCAGCAGCGGTCCGCGAACTTGGCCACACAGATTCATTCTATTCCTTAACATGCCAGTCACTATTTTTGCAGCCAACTACTGCACACGTCTTCAATTTACATGATTCAATCTAGCATGATTGGAGCACAGTGTGTTAGGGAAAACTCAGTTGCATTTCCGACAGCTGATCACGCAGAAGCAAGGTAGAAGCGGTAATGGTTTCGTATTCGTGCGCGGTCGCTGAGGAGAGGTATGGCGGGCCGCCGTGAGTGCCATCTCGTTTCTCTAAAACAAACTGCTCCGCGAAAAGGGTCAATAAACAAAGATGAATAGGTGGTAGTAGCGATGTTGGGAAATGTTTCCCTTTGGAATAAATCATTATCTTTCTCGCCGCCAGTAAATTTCTTCATTGCACTAATTATGCCTCACATTTCCACCCCAACTAGCATTTTCGGTAGAAATCACAAAAAATTCACTGAGGATTACGATACTCTCTAACGGGAAACTTGAGCGCCACTGTATACGTGTTTGCATTTCGCAATATACAGTAGAACTCCACTGATGCGTTTTTCACGAGACAGTAAAAAAAAAAAAAAAAAATTGAGAGCCGAGAAACAGGAAAAATTGAGAAATGAGAGTAGTGATGAACTGCACACAATTTTATTTTAATTCCTAGGTTTGAAAAAAAGTCCCAGATTCGCCCGAAAGCCAAAGCGTCGATTGCGATAGAAAATTAGTAGACAGCTATACAAAGTAAGGATAGTACTTTTATCATCCATATAAGCTTGTAAACATTCGCTTATGAACTATATTAACAAGCATGGTGTCAGTGCGCACAGGCAAACATGAACACATCACACTCGATAAGCGCGGACACTCACTGTCAAAACGCTGGCTTGAGGAAGTGCGGCAGCAGCAGCGAGCGATGTGACCTTCGTGCTACCTATCACTTCAATGCAAACTGAGCGCCGAGAACACCCAGCACACACAGAGGTATGATCCGCTGACGCACCTATGCTGCCTAGACTCTGCTGCCGACGCAGATCGCTTTCAAGATACGGGCCGCGCGACCGCGCACAGTCACGCAGTACACAGTTGCTGCCTCAACCGCCCATTTCCCCGGTGTCTCGAGCGCGACAGAAAGAGGCGCGCTTCCTGCCCGTTTTTTTTTTCTTGCAAGCGCAAGATTTAGCCGTGGTCGGCGGCTCTCCTCACAAGCTTTCATTCGCACATACAGCATACGGAGCGCGGCGGGGGCATTATTGTCCTTGGACTTTTTACGCAACATCTATATGCCAAAACCAACTTTAGGGCCCCGACACGTCATACAAACCATCTTTAGATGGTAAATACGCATCTCAAAGGCCATGCTTTTGCTTGCGGAAACCTAAAATACGTCACAGGTGTCGAACCCGGCACTTTGGGCGGGCAATCCCATCGTCAAGCCACCAAGCCAAGCGACATGAAAGTTCAACATGGCCGCTCGGGCCAGCGCGGGGTGGTAGTTGGCAACGCATGATGCAGGAACAGCTGCGACACAACAGCTGCGACGCAACAGCTGCAACGATGCATTGAGTTCTATGGGAGCTATGCCGGGACCGGCCGAAAATGACATAACAGCCAGGGAAACACAGCACCCAGGAACGTAACAGCCGGGTTCTACTGTATTGGCTGGCGCGGACAATCTGTCTCGTGCAGCACATTGCAAATGGATCGAAGTGTGGTGCGACTGCCTCGCTAATCTGGAGATCGCGAGAGTAGCACGTAGGCGTGATTCACAGCAGCCGCTACCGACAAATCTACCAGATGACGCGTGCTACTCTGGCGCCATCTCGTAGCCATCGTCGCCGCACTACACTTTTCTTCTCATGCTTCTGCCATACCCTCCTCCGATTTCCGCCTCATGGTCTCCACTGCACCCTCCTCTCTGCTTTCCTCCTCCCGTCTTTCATCCCCTGCTGCAATCCGCGTTCGCTTTCACGTTTTCCTGTGCTCATTCGCTCAGTTACGCCGCCAACGCTCACTGCAGGAACAGGCACATAAAAGCTGCGCTCTAGAAGGAGAAGCTCCTCCAGGAATATATGCTGGCACAGATGTGCTTATCACGACCAGCGTTTCGAAGGTGACGCTGACACTCAATTTCACCGCCATGTTGGCCCGCATAGCGAGGAGGAAGAGGACAATGTGGAATCTCGTACTCTGTTTACACACTTAGAACACAAATGATAACAAGACTAGACATCTCCCTGTTCATCTACCGACAAGCATATGGCCAAGTCAAACATGTGTGGGCTTTGGAAGTGAAGAATTTGAGGTTCAATACCCAACCTTGACTGATGCTGTAGAATCCATTTTTCCCCCTTTCATTTGCTTTGCTATTTCAGGGCTGGTGACACCTCACATTGCATTAAACTCTGTGAGGTTCTAAACAACTTGTGTTGAACCAAGTTGATGCTGCCTTTAACCACTCCATGCTGAAAGGAGCACTAAAGGGGAATTTTAGCGGGATTGTATTTCAATTACTGAGTGCCACAGATGAGTTGCAGTCATTTTAACATGTTGTTGTAAATGCTACGCTACTAGATGAAGCAAGATTTGCAGAAAACAGTTTCCTTGTGGTCACGATTGGCAGAAACACAGCGAAAGTCTGGCTCCCCTGGGTTTTAAATACAGCAGCGCAAAGCTCTGACCTTTGCACTGCCTTTCTCAGAGCTACCTTTCTCACTTCCAGAAGCAGGGTGTTTTTGAATTTTTCTTGCACTGCAAGTGAAAAAGTACACTTGGCAAGCACTAGTGAGTCTTGTTTGGAGCTTCAACTTAGTTCTGATAAGTACTACAAGGAAGAGTTTGAGCCATTGGCAGCCTCTCTCGCATTCTCGCTTTCCCTCTCGCAACAGAAGCACTGTGCCACCTGCACCTCTGCGATTTCCTTTCCTTGAAGCGCCAGGAACAGCAGAGTGCATGAAGGACAACACAAGCATGTTTGGCTTCTTTACCAAGAACTTGCAAGATGCATGTACATTTTTTTCTGTAGCCATGCTTACCTGCTGCTCAAAACTTCCTAAAAATAAAAATATACTGATGACAACAGACAATTAAAAATAACAAACTACTGATATTGCAATAACAAAAGCTATTTGCAATGAATCAGCTGTGAAATATATTTGGAAAATTTCTGCTGTTTTCTGAAATAAGAAAAAGAAAATTTGCCATGGGACGGGTTAAAGGCTCAGCACCAAAGAAATTTTCCACTGCATTTGAAAGTACCCAAAGAAAAGCCTGGCAACTATATAATCACTGAAGCATAAAAATGTCATAAATATGTGAAATTGCAGTAAAATCCATAACACTGTATGAAATTCAAGGGGAAGATTAGCCGTTTGACTCCTCCATTATCAATCAACATTTTTCTACCAAAATAATGTGGAAAGAAATTTTAAAGAATATTTCAGCAGAAAGGGGCACAAATAATACACGATTCGGCGTAATGTTACGTCCAGACACTGTACAGTGGAACCCCGATTATACGACTCTGCGGGGACCACACAAAACAGTGGTATAATCCGGGTATCGTATAATCGAAAAACTAAGAATATAGGCAGTGACGTTCAGTCTTTCCCAAAAATCGGGTACAGACCGCCTGAATAAGCCCGCGGCCTGAACCTGCACTGTTCCAAGGAATGTAGATTAAATTATTAAAAAATTACCGTATTTATTCAATTGTAACGTGAATTTTTAAAAATGATTTTTGTTGCTTGAACTCGACCCTCGCGTTGTGTTGGAATAACAGCAAAATTGACAATTTTAAAACAATCATCATCATCAGTCTATATTTATGTCCACTGCTGGACAAGGCCTCTCCCTGTGATCTCCAATTACCCCTGTCTTGTGCTAGATGATTCCAGCTTGCGCCTGCAAATTTCTAAACTTCATCACCCCACCTAGTTTTCTGTCGTCCTCGACTGCGCTTCCCTTCTCTTGGTATCCATTTTGTAACTCTAATGGTCCCCCGGTTATCCATCCTACGCATTACATAGCCTGCCCAGCTCCATTTTTTCCGTTTAATGTCAACTCAAATATCGGTTATCCCCGTTTGTTCTCTGATCCACACCGCTCTCTTCCTGTCTCTTAGTGTTAGGCCTAACATTTTTCGTTCCATCGCTCTTTATGCGGTCCTTAACTTGTTCTCGAGCTTCTCTGTTAACCTCCCAAGTTTATTCCTTATATGTTAGCACCGGTAGAATGCAATGATTGTACACTTTTCTTTTAAACTTTCAGTAGTAAGGTCCTACTGAGGATTTGGCAATGCTTGCCGTATGCACTCCAACACAATTTTATTCTTCTGTAAACTTCCTTTTATGATCAGGGTACCCTAAGAGTAATTGACCTAGATAAATGTACTCGTTTACACTGGCGATCCTGAATTCTTGTTCTCTTGCCAGGCTATTTAACATTATCTTTGTCTTCTGCATGTTAATCTTCAACCCCACTCTTACACTTTTTATTCTACCTAAATCCCGCAATTTCTAGCGTTACATTGGCAACCTGTAACTTTACGTCTCGATCCAATCCATAGACAAGTCGATCGAAGTCAGAACTTGTTTTGGGGTGGAATCGAAGCTGCTTTTCGCTGTGCTTGTGGCTGGTTACGATGCTGCAATACACTACGGCCTTTTGTGGTTCGACTCCATTAATTCGCGACGTTATGGCAACGCAGCGCTTTCAGTATGACGGTCGCTTCGAGAGACAAGCAATTTTGATGGCCGAGGAGCTGGGAAAGTCGACGTTTTACAGATGGCAGGGATTAGCGGCAGGCCCTCTCAAAGGCTCTGTGGAACTTGAAGTGACCTGGTACTGACCCCGAATGAAATAGGTTGTGCGGTCTTTTAAGAAGTACTTGAATCTCAAACAAGCTCCACGGCACGGAAGACTGACTTGATTCTCTGGCGATCACTTTTGAAGACAGTTTCGCTTTCGCGAGAATCGGCTCATCCCGGCATGGAACCCCTCGAAGTATACGGCCGACAGTTCTCTTGGCACTGATAGCTTGCTTGCTTAGGATAGCGTCAGAAAGACTTGCCGGGGACGCTTTCAGTGCCGAGTCACACTGAAATTTCGCAAAAGTGATCGCCCAAGAATACTGCCCAAGGAAAGCTCCGTCTCCTCTTCAGACGACGGTGATGAGTGAAGAGAACTAGTTTCCGAATTGCAATTCCTTGAATAAAAGTTCCTTGTGTTCTTTTTTCCGTTCATCCCGCGTTATGTTCGCGGTTTTACTTATTTTTTAAATTTCGCCTGACTCGAAACGTCGCCCCTTGCATTACAATCGCGGTCGCGTTACATTCGGGTAAATACGGCATTGCAGACCCGTTATCAGCCGGCTGCAGTGTGCTCAAGTGCAGCCTGGGTCTGCTTAGGACTTTTTTTTTTTTATCCTAAAGAGTACCAGAGAGTCTGCTTAGGGCTTTTTTTTTTTTTTTTTATCCCAAACAGCACCAGAGAGGCGTCGTACGAGGCAGAGTCGGCGTAAAATTGCGTCCTACAATCGAGTTTTTAATACACTATTACTATGGGGGTTTTGCCAGAACCAAACCAATTCGTCGTAAACTGTGGGTCGGCGCATGACTGGAGGAACCTATAATCAAGGTTCCACTGTAGTTGTAGTACATATACGAAGCATCTATTCCGTAAAAAGAGACGTAAATAAAAAGCAATTGCACTGAAAAATGTGCAAAGTGAGACTTCTATGACCACACTACAGCTGAATCTCGTTGATACGATTTTCAAGAGAACCGGAAAATAAAGCGTATCATCCGAAAATCGTACTATCCAACCAAATTATCACAAATGAAAGAGAAATGTATTATCCCGAAAAACATATTATGCAGAATCGTATTAACGAGATTCCACCATACTTGCATAGCTTTCGCAGCGCTGCCTGCTATCTATAAAATGGAGTATAGGAGAAGTTCACTAGGAGGCTCTCATACCATTTCATTGGCAGCTTGCGGTTCTGGGTACGGATGTAGTAGTAGTGATTGACCGTGAACTGGGCAAGGCCGAAATCGCTGATCTTGACCTGATCTTTAGAAGCCACCAGGATGTTCCGTGCAGCCAAATCCCGGTGCACAATGTGTTTCTCCTCCAGGTACTCCATACCCTGTTTAGAAGCAGTGTGAAAAACATCATTCTTTTAAGAGTCTGTAAGAAGTGGCTCAGTCTTCAGGAAACACTGCACTAAATACTTGCAGTAAAGTGGAGATATGAGCTAGTTGATTGTACATATTTGGGTGGGCACAGCACTAAAGACCCAGACATGTCGTTTTCAATGTGCATTAGCATTTGTTCACGTCCTTAGTGTTATGCCCACCCAAATACTTGCAATGAAAATACTAATATATCAGGCATGCCCAAGCTTTTCAGCTGTCAGGAACCCAGCAAGGTTTTTATAAGTGCCACTGAATTCCCATATGTAGCGTCACACACAGATTAAAAAATAAATTTTAAAAATAAGAACTGTAGAATCTTGTTATAAGCATACATGCAAATCATATTGCTGCAAAAACAGAACACAAGAGTGGTGCCTCCAACAGGCCAGCAAAAGGTCTCCTGCAGATTTTGTTGGCCTGTAGACGCAGTGCACGTTGCCATGAAGCCACATCTCAAGGCAAAATTTGCACATAATCTGCATTCTGGCATAAAGTCAGGGTGTGGATTCTTGATTGTGATCAAGATTCTAGGTTAATTTTGCTCTGGTACTAACAGGAATAAAGATATATAATATACAGTGCAATACTGCATATAAAGTAGATGATATGCAAGCCTTTACAAAATGATGGTAATGGAAAACCTGTGAAATTAAGGATAGCATGAAGGAGTGGCTCACATTAGCAATGTCCTCGCTGTATTTGATGAGCTGCGGGTGAGTCACTTTCTCTCGGTACGTCTGCAGGTATGTCAGCAGGGAGCCCATCTCCAGAAACTCCATGACCAGCATCATCTCAGGCTCTGAATGAAGAAACCAAAACACACAAGCACACAAATCAAAAGCAATCAACGGAATTTGATTTGAAGCACAGGTTTCCAATGAAGGCACCAGAAGAGGGGAATTCAAAGGATACTTTGCACAATCAATAAAACTATTAAAATCTATTTTTCAACATTACATTCTGTCCAATAGCTGGCGTTTGGCGCCAGTGTGAGGCAGAACCCTCTATAGTTGATTGGAAACAGCAAGATAACCGCTGTAAGTGCTCTTTTATGTACATGTGCTACAAAGCAACACACTCTACTAATCATTCTGCCCTTAATGCAGGCTATTTGCCTATCACAGCGTCTGTGAGCTAGATAACAAAAGTGCTGGCTCTCCCGTAATCGAGAGTAGATGTAAGCATGAAATGGCTACCTGGCAAAGCAGATTGGGTGGAGATGATACTAGCCACAATCTTAAAATGGGTGTAGTGCATGTTCCGCAACGGCACACCCCACCACACCACACCGCACCTACGCCATACTGGGCACTGGTCCATATGGACGCAATAGTTTCCTGTCACAGACAGAACCTCATTGACTGCAAGTCTTATCTCGGCCAAACAGCCATCTGCGGCGCGCCGAACACTGCCGGCTTGGTCACACAGTGTGGCGACACCTTTCGATGTGGTGCAAAACCTGTGCCATGGAACTCGCAGGACCGCTGGCGTTGGAAAGAGCCCAGGCAACCCAAGTCTCAAAGCCAAAAGATGACAATCAAGTGTATGGTGCCCTGTATCTGCCTTTTGAACGTCTCTATTGGAAATGACAAATAAAACTTCAGCGTGCTAGAAGTTAAAGCTTCAGTGATACTGTGAACAAACATTAGGAAGAACTCAGAAGCAATATTTTTTTGTAACTTGTTTGGTAAGTATCTAGCGTATGTAATGCGGTCCACTACAAAGGGTTGAGGGCCAGAGACCGCATTTTTTAAGCTTTTGACTGGTTGCCCGGATGATCTCGTTTTGTTCTCGCAACAATGTCCGGATGTTCTCGTTTGAGTTTGGCTCGAGGTCACTTGAAGGTCGCCGACAACGGGAGCTAAAAGCATTTTTTGCTTGAAAATGCCAATCAGTGGTTGAACAGACATTCACCATTTTGGCTCAGATCTTGTCGCAGGCAAAAGCTCATTTGGCGTCGTGTTAATTACTTTTGGCGTTAATTACTTTTGGCGCAGTGTCGAATGTACATCTATACACTATATGGTCCAGATATTAACTGAAATAGTCAACAAATATAGCAGAGCCAGCTTTATGTGTATCAATGTGGCATTGGGGAGAAATATTACTAGGCTAGTTTTATTATATTTTTATAGAATGCCTTTTCCTGTGCGCATATCATGGCACAAAGCTGCTTATACCATTTTGACTTGCAACAGACAATGGCACATTGCCGCACTTCAAGCAAGCAAGAAAAGAAAAAGATTGCGGAACATTGGCGTGTAAAGAACACCTGCGTGCTATAAAGGCTCTGTTATACTCCGGCGTTCTCGGCGCGCGGGCGGGCGGCGGTTGAGGTCGGATACGTCACGTCGGCGACACCGCGCCAGGCGCAAGTCCGAATCTCTACAGTGCAACCACTTCCGACGCGGCACAGCGGCCGCAGCTGGAGAAGCGCATGCGCAGTTAATGCGCAGAACGTCGCGCCATCTGTCGTGAACCTGCGAAACAATTCCATTCGCCACTTGGACCTGTGCCTGTGGTACAGTGCCTAGAATATTAGTAAGTATATTCTAGGCACTGTACCTGTGGAGTGTCTCCCTCGTTTCGTGCGGATTCCACGCGCGTTTTCGTGTAAAGCGGCCATTTTGTACTGGCGATGAGTAGCTACAGCGACGACAGAGGGTGCTCGGTGCTGACGTGTTCAGTGCGGTCGGCGCGAAATGCAGGCGGCTCTATTCGGAGCCAAACGACGTCCGAGCGCGTCAGGAGCCGCCGGTCACGTTGGTGGTCGGGAGCCGTCGGACTGTAGAGGGTGGCGCTTCAGCCGACGTAACCTCGCCGTGCCGCGCACGCTACGTCGGAGTATATCTGCCCCTTAAGACATGCGCAACTACACCAAAGTTACAGGGAAGACAAGACGTCTCAAGGTATTGTTACTTCTACCATGCGAAGTTTCTCCTGCATAACTGTGCATTTGGTCAAATGAAAGCCGTTTAAATTATAACCACGGGATCTGCTCTTTCGATCATGCAGGATTGCAAGGAAGGTGCCCACTAATAGCGAGTTATTGGCCAGCATTTGCTAACATCCCTGCCTTTCCCTTTCTTTTTCCCTCCTGTTTCTTTTATCCAGCGGTTGAGTACACATATTACAAATGGAACCGTCAAAATCTAGGCAAAACAATGGGCGACTAAACAGTATCCAAAGCTGTCTTTTTGATCCAACAGTCCCCTTGAGCGAGCTCCACGCAGAACTGGAACCCAGAAGTGCACCACAAATGGGACAAACAAGACCGCACACTGGCAAAACATTGGAACCTCTGCCACAGAGAAATGCAACAAAAGAGCCAAAACAGCAAATGGAAGACCGATGGCATAGGCTATATCTGTGACTCTGGCTGCTCGGTTTACCTTCATGATGATGATGATGATGATGATGATAGATCTTCAAGTTTTGGTTCTAGTTTTACTGGTGAGGCAGTTCTTATGCATCTTTGGCGCAGGCTTGGCGCAATTTTCTGCTAGAATGCCATTTTGGAGCAGGATGGCACAAAGAACCGCTCTCGCTACAATTTGGCGCAATTGGCACAGCTGTGCCACCAATGTTCAATGCTTAGGGCAGACAGGTTTAAATAGATTACGAAAATATTTAGATCATGCACGAAATCATAAAGTAGGTCAGTTAATAATATACAGCTGAACCCACTTATAACAATATTCAAGTGACAATAAAATCCAATGGTTATAACCCATAATTGTTATAACCGGGTTGCACAAAAAAGCAGAGGGTGCAAACATTCAAACATTTTGATTCAACAGAAAGTACAGTCGAACCCACTTATGGCATTAGTACTGGATTTAAGAATACTCAGGTGTAACAATGAGGAGCTTACTCGGATGCAGCAAATCGCCTTATGGCGAGTTTATATGCGTGTGTTTTATAGTAAAATAAACTGCTTACTACAATGTTCCCATGCCGCATTATTGGCTATAAAAATTAAATCTGGCTACTGGGTGGCTACTGGGTGTCAGCACCAAAAATAAGAGGAACACAAAACCTAGAAAAAGAAGAAAAAGAAATGTCAGCTGCTTCGCCACATCTGCCTTTGTGCCGTTCAACCAGCACGGCATGCCTTCGTCGCATCACATCACCGGCCTCGCGCGCCCCCTCCCTCTCCCTCTCCCGCACAAAGGCGGATGCGGCGAAGCACCTCACTTTTCTTTTTCTTTTACCAGATTTCATGTTCCTTTTATTTTTGGCGCTGACACCCAGTAGCCAAGTTTAATTGTTATAACTGATAACTTGACATGGGAGCATTGTTGTAAGCGCTTTACTTTACCATGTAAGCGTTTTATTTTACTATAGAACGCACGTGAGAATTAATGGTGCATTGGCTGCTCATTGTTCTATCTGATATATATTGTCAAAACCAGTACAGTTATAAGTGGGTTCAACAGTAGTGAAGCAATGGAACATGCATAGAAACAGCTATGAAATTTAGCAAAAGAGTCTGAAATTATGGTAAAGGGCTTGCAAGTGTACATCATCGTTCAAACTGCTGTCGACAGATTTCAGATTCCAGTTCATGCAACGGCGACAGAAAAAAGCTGGTGAATGTGAAGTAAACAGATGTAGTATCTCATCCACTGACAAGTGCCTTAAGTGCCTGGCACACGAGAAAAGGAGTGAAACCAACACATGAAACATCAAAAAAAAAAAAGAGGCCGGAATAATGTAGCGATATCTTCTGCTCGATTCTATGCCACTCTTATCATTCACCGCTCACGGCCAGCTGATCCTGTTGATAACGCGGGTGGTGTGCCACTTTTACCACTGATGAAGCATAAAAAGGAATGGCATTGGCATAGAATCGTTACATTATCCCGGCCTGGCATGCCCAAGCAAAGCATTGCGCATACCTTCAACAAGGCCCTTGATTTCGACAATGTTGGGGTGCCTAAGGCTCTTCATGATCTCAATTTCTCGCTGCAGGTCACGCAGGCCCGACTCGGTTTGAAAGGACTCAAGCAAAGATGTCTTGCGCATGCACTTGACAGCCACCATCTCCTCTTGTAGGCCTGCCCATTTCTTGAGGGAAGCTGCATACACCTCACCGAAAAAGCCCTGCACACAAAAGTTGGCCACATCATGGACTCAGCAGCACAATATGCACCTTATTTGCATTGATATAATGTGAGACCTCTTTCTGGGTGTATGTGTTTATGAAATAACCGCTCAAGAGGGTATATTGCATTATGTTTGAAACCACACTTCAAGTGTCACTAGAAATTGTGCAATGATAATTCTCCTGTGTCACTTCAAGTGAAAAGCCTGCACAAACATGTTTGCCCATCAAAATCTATAAAGAAGTATCAGAAGGATATCCCATTCATACCTGCACTCGATTCAGTTCCATGACTATCCTATTCATATTCAATTTAGTCTAAAAATCAGCATAGCCCTATTATAAAGATATTAACCTACAACAGAACTATACATCTAACACAAAGTCAACCTACATTCCTCAGAGAACTAGGTGAACACAGTTTGCCTGCATTTCATATGCTATGCACCATTAATGACCAAACTTTACGAGAAGAGGGCTGCACGAAAAGTCTGAATTTCTCTGCAGTTCAGGCATCCAGCTTGTTAAGCCTGCCTGACTTACCTGGCCAAGTGGCTTTCCTTTTATCAGCTGCTGACTGTCAATGACCCACGGTGAACCGGACTCTTCCACCAGGGGCGATGTGTTACCAAATGAAATGATGTTGTCCGCACTGTACGTGGGAAAATAGGAGAGGGGTCGTGGGGGTGGCACAAAATAATAGGTGCTATTGCAACTTCACGGCACAATGGCTACAGTACGAGCAAATTTTTTTTCCTGTTATTGTCGTCCATCTTACAGCTAAATTAATTCTCTCTCTCTCTCTCTCATTTTTGCTTTCGTGCACTATGGCTACACATGAGTGCACTATGCACGGAGTAACAGTTTCGTGCCCAAAACTATGCGGACATTATCATGAGGTCAGTTCATTATACTCAACTTCTTTTCCAAAAAATTTTGCTCCCTGTACACTCGCTATGACGTAATATGGTTGACACATAGACATATATACTGCCTAATGCCTCAAAACATATAGGGGTGTCAAGAATGAAGGTGTCAAGAACGAAGTTGGCAAATAATTATGGACATAAAGAGAGCATCTCGTCAATGCCCGATCGCTCAACACGATACGGCCATGGCCAGTCGCCTAGCTGAGGCTCAATTACCCCGTCGTAACACGTGCTGCTTGCTGCAGATAGCCCACCCTAACTAAACGTCTCGGCAACTTTCAGAATAGCCGGGTGTCAGGAGACACGACACTTTCAAATCTCTCGGAGCTACTGGCCCTTATTTTACTGCGAACTACAGATGCCGTAATTTTCACAAAAGCTTCTAAACAGGAAGCCGCCCTGCTTCAACTGTCTGCCTCATCAATTCCCGAGTGTCATCAAATAACAACATGTGTTGCGTGATGACTACAATACCATGATTGCAAGTTACTTCCAAACATCTCCTCAAACAAGTCGGACAGCAGGTCACCGAAAGTGAGTGAAACTTACATCATATATTTTTGAAATTTGAGCGCAAAGCTTCGGTCCTGCATTTTTTAAATCCAGAATAATATAGCATGCCCACAACGCCAAAAGCACAATTGATAGGCGACTTGCAAATTGTGCCCGCTCTCTTCCGTACGTAGCCGTAGATATACTACTCATTACAAGATCTGGCTGGAAAACAACGGTTATCTCCACTGTTACCTGGGCTGCAACAAGTCTGGGTGGAAAAATGCAAAGAAGACACACGATAGTGCGCTGTCTTGTGTTCGTTTGGCCCCATTCTTAGCGCTGTTCGTTTTTCCAAGTCATTAGATATACATTATATAAACGAATCAATTCATAAACAAAATATTAGTTTAATTTAATATCATTTTTTAAAAATAGCACAAGGATGATAGCATAATTTGATGCAAAGTAGCTGCACGCTTTAGCAACGAGAAACTTTTGACAAAAGTTAAGCAAGGTGTTGTTTCGGCAACGCAAAGACGTGCATCCTCGTTGCTAAAGCATTCTTGTCTGGGGAGTGCTAGGAGTTTGTCTTTGCGTGGTCTACAAGCTCCATATATATATATATATATATATATATATATATATAGAGAGAGAGAGAGAGAGAGAGAGTACGTGAAGGAGGGGGAGGAGTGGTAATTGTCGGCATAGAACCCCCTGCCCAAAAGAAATGTCTGGCTTCGCTGCTAATCCCGTGCACTTGCTTTCGTTCATGAGGCAGTTAGTCAGCTTTCTGAGTGTCGCGCGGCTGCTGCAAAATAAATCTGTGCCAACTCGGCACCAAACCGTAACTTCAGTCACCAACACCCGATGAAGCAACACCGATTAGGCCTAACAGCCTGAGCAGTATGACTGTGATGAAAATTTGCTGCTGGCCAATGTGGTAATGGGCCGCAAACCATCACCCAATGCTTGCCGCATCAGTGATCAGTCTAAGACTACAGGTGCGGGTTAAACTGACAGCTGCTGAAGCAGCATGAAGTCCGTCACCGTGTATCCAGCAGGACCTGCCTGCCTATCAGCAGCCAATCAACCCAATCTTCGCACATGCTTTCGCACTTTACGAAATATGGGCTGCTTTTGTTGCTGTTTCCTCTATCCACATCGGTTTATTATTTAGCTTATTATTCAGTATTCGCACACCCCTAAAGAACTCATTCATATTTGACAACTTACTTCTCCTCCAAGCTGACCAGGCTCTCCACATCGATGCACGTTCCTATGTCTGACTGGAGCGTCACCTCTGACTGAACTGTTGATGTCGAGCAGCTCGAAAGGTTGTCGTAGCTAACTTCCGATGAGTGCAAGCGGAAAGGATTCTTGCCCCACTTGAATCCGCGCCTTTGCGATAGAGCCTCGTTCGCTGAGGCGGCAGACATTCCGATAGGGGCATGGTGCTGCCTAATCGTTTCTAGTCTCCGATTCGCCTCCATGGATGCAAAAGACGGTGATGCTGCTTTCCCCAGCATAGGGCTCACTGGGTCTGCAGACAGCCCAGTTGGTGAAGAGGCTTGAGGGTAGACCGAGGCATATGAATGACTTCGCCTAGAGTTGTACACTGGGGCGAAAAAAGAAGGAACAACATCAACCTGCAGAAATCCCTCGTTCACAGTGAGCACGAGCATTTCATGAAAGCGAGAAACATTTGATTTTTACATAAGTTCTTATGTTGCGAGTGATCAGTACTGATGAAAGAGAGATGCCTCAGGATGGAGCCAACGTTTCTACAAAGGGACTTGTCTTCGTCAGGGCGCCCTCACAAAGACGAGTCATCGTGTTAGAATGTTGGCTTCAGCCTAAGACATCTGTTCAATGGCAGTTGATCACTTCCAAGTCTCCAACTTCCTGCAAACCTCTGTCTTGCTCATATTGCAAGTAGAGACACATAATATGCAATGTATTACAACAGTGTGCCCTGAAACAGCTTAGAGTATGTTGTGTTCTTATATGACTAGCAGGGTCTCAACATATACTTGAGAGCATCTGAAAATCAAAATGCAACCATAGTACCATAATCAAAAATTTAATTTGTCACTTAACAGATGCCCAGTGTGCAACATGCTTGAAAGTAACATATACCGTATTTACTCGCATAATGAATGCACTTTCTTTCCCGAAAAATATGCGCAAAGTTGGGGAGTGCGTTCATTATGCGGGGTAAAATTTTGAGCTCTTTTTTTTTTCCGTGGCCAGCTCCAAAAATGTCACAGCTTCGGCCGAAAGGCGAACCATCAATTGAGATAGCAAATGCGTAGGCAGCTACACGAAGTAAGGATAATAGTTTATCGGCCATATAAACTTGTACAGTGAAAGCTCGATGATACGAATCTCACGGGGTCACAAAAAATATTCGAATTAGCCGAAATTCGTATCATCGAAACAATTAAAACTACAGTCGAATATCGATAATTCGAACTCGAAGGGGCCCGAAAATTTGTCCGAATTAAAAGGACGTATTTTTGAAGTATTCGTGCACCATAGCACGATGCACGAACGGTGCGAGTTGTGAAATATCGTGGCGAGCAAGCGCATAGCAAGCGCGGGCCACGAAACTGCCCAGGCCGGCTAACGGTCGCTTCCCAATAACGGCAGAAAACGAACCTTCAGGGAGCGGGCGGCGCCGGCACACGGGTGCGCGCGGAGACCGTCGAAGGTGAGGGAGGAGGGCGGCAGGGAAGCGGATTCGGCCGCGTCAACTCCGCCGCTTCTGTGGCTCCCCTCGCCCTCCCTCCCTCCCTCTCAACTCCCTCGTAGCTTTCTCACCTTCGACTCCGTGTGCACATCTCCGTGCGCGCCCGCCGCCGTGCTGGCGCCAGCTTATTTTAGCCGCTCCCTGAAGTTTCGTTTTATTGCGATAGCAATTATATGGACACTTCAACCGGATTTATGCCGTCGGCGTCGCCGTGAGGTTCCCTATAGATAAAATCTTCGCCGCGCGCCGTATGCCCGAGCGGAAGCGTGCGGGGAAGCGCGCTATCACGGAGAGCGAACGCACTCAATCTCCCACGCGCAAGCAAGGAAGCGGGAAGCCAGCGCCGGAGGGAGCGGGGGGGGGGGGGGGCGCACGTCTACTCTGCCAACAACCGCGTTCGTCGCTCGCTCGCACCGTTGCTTATCTCCACACGGCTCTGACCTTTATGCGCCGTGCATTCGCCGCTCATTTTCCGTTGAAGCGATAGACCGCACGTACCTTCGCCCGTTGCTGCGGCGTATGCGCTTGCTGCCAGCGTTTTGACAGTCGTCTGCAGTCATTCAGTGTGATCTATTCATGTTTGTTTGTGCGCGCTCACACCACGCTTGTTCATTCAGTTAGTAATAGTCTGGCCACATTTTCCAACGCACGCTACACATGTAATGCTGCCCGGATCGGCAGTGCAGCGCTACAGGTGTGTCCCTTCGCACGCGCTGCCCACGGGAAGCGCTTCTCATCAACACCACCGTTTCACACGCGCCTTCTCGTGGTCATCAAGTCTCTCTTCATGTCGGTCTACTTACGCCGCAGCACACCTGCTTACTTAATCAGCTCATGTTTACTACAATTCATATTGCTACCAAAGCCGCTCACCTTACTTCGTATGACATTGCTGTGTTGCTATCGCATTCATTGCTTCGCCCTTAGGGCGAAACTGTGACATTTTCTGCCGTTATCGAGAAGCGAGCGTGTGCGGGCGTGGGCAGTTTCGTTGGCCCGACTGCGCCTCTGCCGCTGCTTCCCTCTGCGCTGCTGCCGCAGCGTGCAAGGTCAACATGCGACTAGAAAATAGAGGAAGCATAGAGGAGAAGGGTTCACTGCCATTTTATCCGCGTGGCTGAGACGTCGGCACTAGTGTGTGCTAGAATACGGTTGTCTAGAACACACTAGTCGGCACGTACACGCTTGTTCCAGCGCGATGCAGAAACGGCGAACTTGCAATTTGAGAGAGGGTGAAATTTTCTCCGCGGGTTCTCTTTTTTTTCTTTTTCCCCGTTCCTTCGCGCGCGGCATTGAGGGGTCTCTCCTGAGCTTTTGCTCTACGGCGGTGTCGGAGCAATGCCGGTCGGAGGCGCCGCCGCGTGATTTGGCGCGCTGCTAAGAGCATTGTCGGTGCGCGGTATGTTCGAAATAAGCGTGTTCGAATTAACGAGATTCGACTGTAGCTAAATTAAAGAATCAGAGGTGAACTCACTCAGGCACATGTAGGTAAAAAGCATTTATTTCTTGAAGAAAAAGTCTCTAATGTCCTTCTATCTTGGTAGACAATCCTATCTCGGTAGACATAGCTCGCTGCGACTAGGTAAAATGGCGCAAACACAAAGAACGCGGCCCGAAGCACAGCAGCCACTCCGTCCGATGGGCGGCCGCCGAAAAGGAGGAAAAGTACAAAAGCGCCACCGCTTCAAACTCTTCGCGCCCAGTCGCGGAGTCCGCGCTGCCCGGCGCCGCGTCCGCGCCTCCGCACCAAAAAGCGCGTGACTGCGCCTCCGCGGAGAAAGCGCGTGACTGCGCGCTGTTCTCTTTCGCGGTCGTCGGTGGGGGCGGCGTTTATTCGTATCAACCGACGCAGGCCGGAAATCGATTCGTAACAACCGTTCTCTAGCACGTTGCAAAGTATTGGGGCTCGGCCGGGACCACAGAAAAATTCGTATCATCCGGAAATTCGTATTAGCCGTGATCGTATCATCGAGCTTTTACTGTACTTGCAAACATTCGTTAACTATGTAAATTAACAAGCACGGTGTCAGCACGCACAGGCAAACATGAACACATCACGCTGAATGACCGCGGACTCTCGCTCTCAAAACGTTGGCGTGAGGAAACACGGCATCAACAGCGAGTAAAGTGACCTTCATGCTGTGTATCGCTTCAACGCAAACTGAGCAGTGAGAACGAAGCATGCACAAAGGTATAAGCCGCCGTCGCGCTGATAGGCTCAGCCCCCAACGCAGATCGCTTTCAAGATAAGGCGCATGCGGCCGCGAAATGCGCAGTTGCTGTGCCGCCCCTCCTCCTGGCGCCATGCGCACGACGGAATACAGCGCGTTTCCTCCCCGCTTTCCTCCCTCGAACACGGGAGACTGCAGCGTGATCATTGACACCGACGGCAAAAATACGCCTGGAATGTCCATATAATTGCGATCGCAATGAAAGTAGGAGACACATGGTACGATTCCAGCGTCCGATACAATCGTTCCTTCCGGATGCCATATCAGATGCCAAACCATACTGTGCCTCTCCTACTTTACAGCACCAAGTTCAGGGTGCATTCATTATGCGAGGAAAAGAAAAAACACACTTCTTGATTGGAAATGTGGGGGAGTGCGTTCATTACGTGAGTGCGTTCATTATGCGAGTAAATACGGTATTCAGTCAGAAGTTATGCTCTTCTAAACCACGGAGAAAAAGAAGCAACATGAGGTGTAGGCATTATGGACTTCGGTACTTTTGTCCACTTGCGAGACATACCTCGGAGGACAAAGGGAACCGGCACTTTCCTCCTTTCTAATCCCTGTGCAGAACGAAGCAGCACAAGCACGCCTAGGCAGTGCCCCTTCCTGAAAACCTGCAGCTAATGCTGACTGTTGTAGGGTTGTGGAATAACTTACACTGCCTATTGGTAAAGCCATAAAACGGGCTACTGCATTGAAATTTACAGGGGCTGTCAGGCTTAACAAATATGACAGGGTCAACAAAACACTTGCAACGACCTCATAATTTTCCATTCATTCCCTTTTCTTCCCTTTTTTTTTTCTTTTTTTCCCCCAGATTTGCCTAGCCTGCAATGCATTTCATACAGCCCAGCCAAATAGCAAAGGTTGCCACGCCCACTCGGCATACAAAAAATTCCTCTATATTGCAACAAGTAGTGGCTCCGGGAAAACTGGTCATTTGAATGTTATCGGTTGTTTGTCTGCTCATCTTAGTGCAGCCAAAGGCTTAGTGAGTGCTGGAATTAGCATTAAAGGGCTAAAGAAGCAACCAAATGGAATATATTTTCAACACACTTTCTGCATGGCACAATCTGGCATCCATCTACGTGGATGATCTGGCTTGTTCATCTTACCCTGGGCAACAAGCAGTAAATTCTGTAAAAATGTATTTTATACAGTTAACAGTTGAAGCAGATATACAAAGTATGCATATTGGCCAAAAGAAAGGCACCATATGCTGCACTGAAAATATGCAGAAAATATGTTTCATGTGGTCACCAATGCAGCCTGGACAAACCTCAGGTCCTCGAAAAGACCACTGGTGATCACAAACTCGGCTCTTCAGCAGGGATGAATATAACATAACACTACGGGCAACTAACCAAAAATGATACTTTAGTTGGAAGGACAACTGTCCCACTCCCGCTACATCCTTACAGCTGCCACAACAACTGATAAAGCAAGCAATTAACACCACCATATCATCTTTAACATCTACTCATTTTCCACTTTTATGTTCTCAGCAGGGAAAGTGTCTCTGAGATCTCCAATTACTCCCATATTGTGTCCACCAATCCAGTCTATGCCTGCAAATTTTCTAATCTCAACACAAGCCTCTGCCATTCACTACTGCATTTTTCTTCCCTTGGCACCAATTCTCCAATTGACCACCAGCTTACACCTTACACATTACATGACTTGCCCAACCTTCTTCTTAACGTCAACTAAGATGTGCCACTTTATGCCAATTATGAATACTTAACAAATCCCTCCAACTAATAATAAACTGACAGTGAAACTCAAACCCTCAATGCTTTTCTTTGTGTGGTGTTATCTCGTTGCTTGCTTACACGTATGCCAGAGGGAAGTTATGTTTCTTGCTCCATGCTTTCAACCACAACTACGATCGTGCAAAAAAAAAAAAGTGAGGAGATGTAGCTACCCTCATAAAATATTTGATTGATGTCTCGCATGACAGTCTGCGGCTGCGGCCGACTGTCTGGGTCCAACGACCAGCACTCTTGCAGCAGCAGCCGGATCCCCTCGTGTGTGTCAACTGGGATCGGCAATCTGTCCCCTTCCTTATACCTCCTTGTTGCCTAGAATTGAAGCAACGATTATGACCACACATGAAAATCATAATTTAGAACACTTTTCTCAAGTACATGCCCTACAAACTTCCATATATGCCTTGATTTCACGAAGACTTCAAAAAATAAAAAAGAAACATATGCACATTCCATGCACCTGACTGGTGTTCTTGCATTTGATCATCCAGTTCGAGGTGAAAATTCTACCACTAATTTTCAAGTGGTTTCCACTGAAATAATCTACTCTGAAGTGGTCCCAGGTGAAACAAACTGGTTTGCTAATGGTTTAAACTGGTCCCAGAAGAAGGCTACTAGTCTTCAACTGATATTGAGCTAGTTTTTAACTGGTTACAGTAGATAGCTACTGGCCCCAATAAAAAGGCATTTTGAGGTACATACAGTAAAACCTCGTTAATTTAAATTTCACGGGACCGAAAAAAATGTCCAAATTAACCAAATGTAGAATTATCGAGGGTATCAAGAAAACAATTAAACAGATGCTAAGTCAACACACTTTTATTTACTGAATGAATAAGAAATCCTGTTTCTATCTTGCGCAAAAGCAGTGCGGAAGCTGCAATTCTCGTCATCTCGTGACTTATTGGCTTTCGTAGCGATGATGGCCTCGCGACTTCCTTCGCTGCCCGGCCGCATCGCACACCTTCATTTGAGACACGCTTTTCACTACGGCCGCGCACATCCTGATTATTTTCTTGCCAGTAAGCTGGTCACCAACAGACCGCCTGTCCACCACAATGTAGCCAGTGCTCTTCATCCTCGACAGCTTTGCACCGAGTCAAAACGTTTGCCGCAAGAACTGTGGACGATACTGCGGCCACAACCGACACGATCATGAATGGCGACTACGCAGTTTTGAAGGCACGAACTGAGTCAAAACGGAACTACCCTTTGCCGCAAAACAGCGGATGACAAAATACCGGTTATAATGCGGCTTCCGCAGGAAAATCTCACCAACAAGGGGGGTAGTGAGCACGTTTCTCAACAAGGTGGGCCCACCGATGGGAGAGGAGATCAACGAGGGCGATGTGGAGGAGGAGCATGAGACGTGGAGCATGAGTCCAAGGGCGATAAAATCGTCGCCGTGCGCCGTATGTTCGAGTGAAAGCGCGCGGGGGACGCACGCCTTCACGGAGAGCGAACACACAGTGGAGAGCAAATGCGACTGCGATCGCGCGAAAGGCCGTGAGGGTATGAGAGGGAGGGAGGGAGGGGGGGCGACGCTGTGCTGCGGCACATGGAGGAAGGAAAATCCATGCTACGGCACCAAATGCGTATCTTGCAATCGGGCGCAAGGGGAACTGGCGACGCAATCTCCCACGCGAAAGCAGCAAAGCAAGAAGGCAGCGCGGGAGGGAGGGAGGCGGCTTCTGCTCTGCCAACAAATGCATTCGCGCCTGTGCCGGCTGACGGTGTTGTCGCGCGCACCCTATCTTGAAAGGGACCTCCACACGGCTCTGACCTTTGTATGCGCTGTGCTTACGCCGCTCAGTTTCTGCTGAAGCGATAGACCGCACAAACCTTCGCTTGATGCGGCGCTTAGGCGGCCGCGTTTCCCCACGTCTGCGTTTTGACAGTGGTTGTCTGTGGTCATCGAGTCTATTCATGTTTGCTTGTGCGCGCGTTGACACCACGCTTGTTAATTCAGTTAGTAAGCGAATGTGTCAAGTTTATGCAGCCGATAAAACTACTATCCCTACTCCTTATAACTCTCTACTAACTTGCTATCGCAATTCATGCTTCGCCTTTTGGGCGAAACTGAGACATTGTTTTTTTTTTAATTATTACTTTGTCTGCTTCATGCGAAGATCTAGGGTACTTGGACATTAACCTTTCAACGGTCGTAAATTGAAACGGATGTAAACTCCCATCCCAGTCACACGCTTCGATTCTCAGATACGCGCGGCTGCTTGGTCTACATGTTTTGCATACGTGCAGGGCTTGAAAATTGTTGTTTTGGTTATAGTGCGGTACCGCTTATAGTGCAGATATTCACAACTCCGGCAACCTACGTTATAAGCGGTCTACACTGTATGTCCAAATTAACGAGAGTTTGATTGCACTAAATAATGCATGCGCCTGCCGGGACCAGAGGACGAGTCCGAATTATCCGATTTTCCGAATTAATGGGGGTCAAATTAACGAGGTTTTACTGTATTAAGTTTACATACTACACATCATTGTACACACCTCGCAATAAACAACTATTTCAAGGCCTGTGGCCAGTTCATTGGCAGCCACTGCTGTCAGCCTAGTATGGACAGACCAGCTAGTTTTGAATAAAATACTTGAACTGCGACCAGTAGCAGCCCCAGTTGCAAAGTTCCATCTGCGTAATTATGCTAAAGTTGCTGTTCACAAAGCCCATTAGGTCTAATGCTTTTGTCAGATCAAAAATATGAAATTCCACCTTCAGTTGGTGTTTCTTGCCTCACTAATTGTCCTCTCGGTATCATGGTACTAAAACAAAATTTTTATTCGGAAGTTATGACAGTAGCGACTTGGTAGGGACACTCAAGGCTCTGAAGAACACTGCAGTAAAGTTGCTAACTGTTGTCAGATAAAAAAAAACAGCAATTTCTAGCATGTTCTTTAAACTTTTTATTGAATCAATGAATCGCTATAACTCGAGAAAAGCAATAACAGAATCCAAAATCCAAAGAAGCAAAATGTCGAGGCACCTTTCACAACTGACACGAACACGATACTGTTACGCATTGGATTAAAACTAATGGAGATTGAACAATATTCGTGTAAGACTACCTAAGCCATCGTTTTCAACAATGTCTTGAGTTGTCTTTGATGGTATAGTGGCAAAGCCTGACACTTCGAACAAAAAGTGAATTAAACAAACACGTTCAATGATGACAGGCTACTCTGGACAGTAGGTACTACAAAATGCTTTTTGGTGACCATTTGTGGATGACAACAATGCATATTGACTATCATTTGTGGTGACACTTAGGTAATCTGTCTTTCTGAGAAATGCACAATTCAGGATCAAATCAAGTCACACTGTGGTGTTTAACGTCTCAAAGGCACAATGACTATGAGATAAGCTATACAGGGGCTCCCGATTAATTTTAACCACCTGGGGTTTTTTAAGATGCATTTACATCAAAATGCACGTGCATTTTTTTGCATTCTGCCTCCATTGGAATGCAGCCACAACAGTTGGGAATCGGACCCTCAACCTCATGCTCAGTAGCAAAATGTCATAGCCACTGAGCCAGCGCTACGGGTTAGTCAATAAGTTGTATAGTGAAAATATTAGTTTGGTGATTGAACCATAACTGGGCACACAACACTGGCTTTCATAAATGAACCCCCATCTGCTGAAAAACATTAAAACGCTGAACAGCAAAGCATATCTGCAATGATGTTTGACAGCACCACAACTGTGAACACTAACAAAATGGCACCTCACCTCGGTGATAGGGACTCCTGCCATTGGTGGCTCCCCATAACTGAATATCTCCCACAGGGTCGTTCCAAAGGCCCACGTGTCAGCCTTTATGGACGACTTAGCCATGTTAAGGTTGTTGTAGAACTCAGGCGGGATCCAATGTATGCTGCAAAATGAACGACCATGGATAAGCCTTCACCTTTCAGTCAAATGACCACAACTGTAACCAGAAACCCGATCAAACACAGGACCAGCTTACTCCTCATTCATGTAGACAAGCAGTCCTGGGTCTGAAAGCTTGACATAAAATGCATTGGCCTCGTGCTGAGAGACGAGGATATTTCGGCACCTGATCTTGCCATGGACACAGCCTTGCTCTTCCTAGGAAGAATGTCGAAGAGAAGAAAGAAAAAGAAATGCATTATGTGCAAGATAAGGACACAATGTTCTGGAAATCATTCAACCAAAACCTTCTAGTATAGGACGTGGCAACATTCTCAGTGAAATGCCAACGAACTGTTTACAACTTCGCGCATTTGCAAATAAGATAAACTTCTAGTGAGGGCAAGAGGCCTGAAATGCAATTTTACAGATCGGCAAGCACTTGCAGGATAAACAAGCCAATTATAAATATCTTTGGTGAAAGACCACACTACCACTAGAACCACTCCGTCTTTGTGCCATCTCCCTTAGTGAGTATGTTAAGGTTCTTCCCTATTAATAAAGCTTTGTCAGTAGTTTGGCATGCAAGACACGTTGAAGTAGTAGTAAAAGAGCCGACAGGCATGTCATGTTTGTGCCAATTGCTGATGCGCCAAAGGGATCAAAAGCAGCACCAGCGTCAGTCACAGCAGAGACGCTGATGACCAGTGACCGCCACAGAAAAGAAAGTGCCTGGCTCTCAATCTCCACAAGATTGAACACCGAAAGCACCACTCTTGTGGGCCTTGCAAATCTATCCAAGAACAGGATGCCAGTATTCATTGCAGTTTTTGTCTGACTGCAGGTGGCTGCACTCTTTCTGTCACATGCATGCTTGACAGTCATGAAGGGGGCAAATAGCTTCAGGATGATCTAGTTTTGCAAAAGTAGGTAGGAATTAGCTCTATCCAAATGCTATTTTCAATGTGTCATGTCTTGTACAGCCACCCTGTCTAACATCTAGGCAGCTCAGCAGTCTTCTGCAACTTAACAATGCAATGCAAGGAAGACAAAAGATCACCAGAACTGATGGGACTAAAAGTACAGCAAAATCTGTTTTTGCATACCTGGAGGGAAAAAAGGCAAAATGCATAAAAACAATAGCATGTACAAGGCAATATGCATTAGTATCAGTGATACCAGCAACAGTGGCAACTAAACGTGACTACACACCTAAGGCTGGACTACACTTCAAGCAGCTCAACATTAAAGGGACACTAAAGAGAAATAGGAAGTTCAGGTGGAATAAAAGAGGGACCTTCAGAAATGCATGCAGTTTTTGTCGGGTGCAAAAATATGAGTTATTAGTGGAGAAATTCGTAAACAAAGACCGAATATCTCTTCCTCAATTTCTCTCACCCCAGATTAGGCGCTGAAACAGTGTCGTCACGGATTTCATTGCTCTCAGCGAATCAGAGGGCGCCATGATACATCACCACTTGCGTAAACGGCCGAGGCACTGGCTGAATCATAGGCTGCATGGCTGCTGCGTTTGCGTTCGCTGCGAATTTTGCTTAGGTGTTCTGTGACCGCGATGGATACCGTTGCTGACGCTGAACCTTGCAACGAAGAGCTCGCCAGGGAAGCAGGACTGCATTACAGTGACTTCAGTGAAACGGAGCGCGAAATGATCCGCGTACGATGGCGGTGAGCTGCCGGCCGCGCCGACAGAAAGCGCAGCCTCGTTTTCGTCGACGGAAGGCAAGGCGTCCGGTCCGCCAGGCGACAATGTTCAAGACAGAACAAGCGTAGAAAGTTGTGCGCGTACTCGGTATGGTTCTTTCGTGGCTTTTTTTAATGACATTCAGCACTCACCGAGCTGCCAGTTTGCTGCTGCAGGGGCACCAGTAGGGGATTTGATGAAGGTGACATTGAGGGAACAGCTGCTCGAGAAATGTCTGGCCTCTAGGGCATGCCAAGATACTTTTCGAGGGCAGAATTATATGCATAATCCGAAGGCGAGAAATGCAGACAGCACACCATCGGTATCTCTGGCTCTTTTGCTGTTTTATCATCGGCAGAGCACTGAGCCATTGCGAATGCCGGGGCTCATCGTGCGGCACCACATGAAATGACACAATCTGCTCAACATTGCTGCTGCCCCTGTGCAAGCGCCTTGCGCCGTTTATACAGCCCTCAACACTATACACACACGAGGCATTTTCTGGCTGTTTCCCTTGAAGTCTGTTTTTAGAGACACGCAACACGCAACCAAACACTGCAACACTGTAGAGCATGGAGCAAAAACGAAACTATCCCAACCGCATGTAGCGCCATGCCATTCTTTCTTATTATTTATTTAATTTTGTGCTAAACTTGTACTTTCTCGCTTGAAACGGTTTAAAAAGTTGGCAAATGCTGTTTATGTACGTTTAAGGTATATTTCATTTTGCGTTTTATTAACAGCGATAAATCGCTCTCGAACCAAATGCGACCGGCTGAGTTTATGATCTCCGACGTCACGAACGTGTAGTGCGGGAAATTCGAAGGGGCGTCAGCACCTATCCTTCAGTTTTTCGCTATTTTCTCGCTTGTTACACCTCTGTTCGCAGTAAAAATAGTATGACTGTGATCATGAAAGGATAATCTACCATTAAAGCTTAACTCCCGGTTTCTCTTTAGTGTTCCTTTAACACTTTCCTGTTTGCACCTATTCCCATCAATAGCCCACTATCAATGGTTGCAAATTCTTATTTTGCCGCTTTCCGATTGTTCTCGGACAGCTAGAACCAGTTAGTGGGTTATTTAAGAACTATTTATGTCAGTTTCGGTTTTCGGTATTCTTTGTACGCCACATGCAGATTTTTAAAGCGCCTCCAGAGAAGAGGTGTGGTCGGCGCGATGACCACGTATAGGGTCGTAAAAGGGCTGCACCCATGTAATGGCCACACCTCCAACTTGGCAGCCCAAAATTTGGGGGGAAAATAATTTCCAATGGAGAAGCGATCACATTTGGTACCTCAATGCCGGGTGCTGTGTACTTCCGCATGCCTGCTACTAGATGGCGAGAGCTGCCCGTTGACCTCTGATGCAATGGTACATCCGGGGATCCGGGGGGGGTGCACAAGTCATCGGCAGTACCAGCACCATTCGGACTAAAAAGGTTTGGTCCCATGTAAGGGCCGCACTTAATCAAAATTATGCATAAAAAGTGTGGCCCTTACATGAGTCTATACTATTATATCTGGTAGGAGGTTGCGATGATCTATCTTGGCAGACGTTGGTTGCGGGAGTTGGGGACGTTGAGGCGGACTTGGGAGGAACAGGAGGGTTTATTTACATTATTTACAGTGAAAATATACAAAGTAAGGAACAGTCATACAGTGATCGACGGCCGACAGCAAATCGGACGCTGCGGCCCGTGGCAAGAAGAGGAACTTTTTTCTCCTTGATTTGTCGCTCTTTTTAACCCCTTCGGTCTCTCGGAGTCTCTCGGAATTCCTCGAATTCTGTTGAGGCTCTTCGGGGTCCCGTCCTTTCCGGCCAATCGTCGAGCCAGCTCAGGTGTCGTCATTTTCCTCCCCTGGTATTGGCCCGTGCAGGTGCCGTCATATTCGGCCAATGGGGACGCTCCGAGGGCTCCATTGTCCGATGGTTGATTTGCCTCCGGCATTGCCTCCTCGCCTGGAAGCGCTCAGCTGCCGGAGACCGGATGTTCTCGGAACGATCCTCCAGAGCTGCAAAACTGCTTTGCTCTCGACCAAGGCCTCCTACCTGGAACCGTCCCCTTCTCCGTTGCACTTTCGGGAAGAGTCAAGCAGGATGAGAGACAATAGCTTGACGAGAGGCACATGAGGGGGGGGGATGTCGCCAACCTGTCTGACGGGTCCAGTAACGTGGTCGATGCGCCCCAGCGCACATAATTGGAATGCGACGACGAGTTCATGTAGTGGGGGAACTTAAATGATTCCGGGAAAGGGTCCGTATCTTACAATACGTTAGTTTCCAAGATGGCGACGAAAGATAACTTCGGTTTGTCAGATTTCCGAACAGAGTTTCGTTTTCTTCGCCGAACCACTTCAAAGCTGCCATGCGTCGATATAAAGACAGTCTGCGTGTTCTGAAGGTCTCATTTCCTATCTACAGGGCGTTAACAACCTTCGATCGGGATCACTTGCCAGCGGCCAAGCAGCGCATCAAGTTTCGTGTGAGAAGACAGCCGGGAGTCTACCTCGGCATCACGCTAGGGCTAGTCACTAGGGTTAACATTTTCTCGTGTATCTCAAGAAATTTTTTACACGTACAGATGATATTTCATAGAATATTGCACAGCTTCAATGTGTTGCAAATGTACATTCTGAAAATTTTTTAACATTTTTTTCTGTCCTACACACAATGATGTACTTTTATAACTTTTTTTTAATACAAAATTATTAGCTTTTTTTTCAAATTCTTTAATAAACACACTTCCGATTAATTTTGATCCCCTGGGCTTCATTAAAGTGCACCTAAATCAAAGTGCACGAGCATCTTTGCATTCCACCCCCATCGAAATGCAGCCACTGTGGCTGGGAATCCTGTGAGCTCACGCACAGCAGCAGAATGCCACAGCCACTGAGCTACCATGATGAATGACCTCCAACTAATGATGCTGATGGTTACCAATGACTAATTAGGTCAAAGCCACTGAGCAACTTTGAGAATGACACAAGAAGCGGAAAAACTACATAACTTTAACTGGCAAGCAGTGCCTTTCAGCAATGTGGCAAATCCATAGCTCACCAGGTACCAGAGGGCACGGGCAAGCCCCTTTGCCGCTTCAACCAAATCAACGGCTTGAAGTTGGGACCTGTGCTGACGCAGATAGGCATCCAGGGAGCCCAGAGGCAGGAACTCGCACACCAGGCCAAAACTGCCCGAGTGCACCATGCCAAGCGAGTTCACAATGGCTTCACACTGCCAGAACAGCATCCGGTCACATTGCACCATGAACTCCTGTGTACAGGGTACAAAGGAGTGGCAGCAGGTGTTTTCAGATTCACTCTGTTGTTAAAAACAATGTACTTTGCCACATAAAAAGACACTTTAAAAGGACACTTTGCCACCCGAAAAGGATGCCAAGAAAACGTCCTTGCTGGGAAAATACAGGCAGCAGCGAGGTTGGTAAACGTCGACCTTTAGCCATGCTACTGGTAGAGTATCACTATGATACTAGAAACACAAACCAAAACACCAGCGCTGGTACTGACATGCTGTAACACTGTTTTCTAACAGAGCATGGCAAACTCTTATTGCAGCAAGTAACCATGTTATACTAGTCCACTAGAGTAAAGGCGTTTGCAATGACATAATCTCTGCAAAAACAATTTTTCCAATGAACTACATAATCAAACTAGCAATCAGGTATACATGACTTGAAGACAACAATGCACAAGCGAATGAAAACGAAGGTCCTCGTCGGCAGTTGCGCCTGTTTTACCCTTATTTGTCCTTGTCTGTTTGTGCGCCGCAGTTTTCAGGTAATTTTGCCTATTTTTGTGTTCATAAAGATTTCACCAATACAAGAACATTCTAAAATGTTGACACATTCTCATTGTTACAAGGGAACAGCGCAGGGGAAGAACAGATGAATTAAGAGAGGCACAGACAAGACATACACAGCACTCTGTGTCTTCTTCGTGCCTCTCTTCAACTTTATCAGATTTCTGTGCTGTTCCCCTGTAACGATGAACAACCAACAAGCTCAGGTGAAAACTCTGCTCTACATTTTTATTTTACACCATGTGACAAGATGTCACCATCAATGGTGCTGTTTCCATCAATATTTCTGATTTCATTTGTACACGTCAGGCAAACATTGCCAAATCATTTGTGATGTGAAGGTACTGAAAATTTCTGTCCTGTTTGCCCAAAACGGTAAGGCACCCAGCTGACAACTAAAAACTAGCTGGCAGTTCCACCAACCTTGAGATGGCTATCTTCAAGGTGGGGCTTCAGAGCTTTGACAGCAACCTCTCGGTACTGGTTTGGTTCCCGGTGCAGAAATGCACGCCGCACCACGGTGAACTTGCCAGGCAGCTCATCCTTGCGATTCTCTGTGAACACCAGCGCCCCCGAGTGGATGCACTCGCGGGGCTCTCGCTTCAACGCAGACTTATCCACGTCAAGGGATGGCGGGCGGCACAAAAGTAACTGCGTTTTGTCTGCAAAGAGGAAAGAAAAACAAACTTAAGTACCATCACATTAAGCGGATGTTTCAAGATTTTCCAATGAGGATACACGAGATACTAGTAGTTTACAAAGTTTAGGCAATCTTAAGTGGCACAAATGAAGCTTGCAGCAGCAAGGCTGTCATTATGACGATGTTCTAGTAATGGTGGGGGTTTGGGATCCTGAGGCCTATTCTAAAGGTCAGGAGTTTTCAAATGTACTGGTCTCATGGGCACTGTTCGTGTTTTGCAGATGCTAAAATCAATACCCAAGATGGCCCATACCCCAGTTAAATGCCTCACACAGCTGAAATGTTGACGCGCTGTTCCTTTTACCACAACATGTGCCTTCGAGCAAGACTTCTCAACTATGGCCTATGTAAAGAATCAGCACCACAAGTAGCTGGCAGTGTTTACTCGAATTGAATTAAATTAACTTTGGCCAACCTGACCCGTCCTTTAATGCCAACAACCACAATAAGTGTTCTGTATGGAAAGGCAGTGTGCAATAGAGTTGCCCAGATTACTAGAAAAAAAAATTATGGGGTTTTACAAGCAAAAACCATGATTTGATTATGAGGCACGCTGTAGTGGAGGGCTCCGGAATAATTTGGACCACCTGGGGTTCTTAACTTGCACCTAAATTTAAGTACATGGGTGCTTTCGCATTTCGCCCCCACCGAAATGCGGCCTCCGTAGCCGGGATTTGCCCAGATTGCTAAGATAACCCACATAGGGAAAGGCTAAGTATGAGTGAGGAGGAGAAATCCACACAACAGCAGTGTGCACAGAGAAACTTAAATATTCTGCAGAAAACAGATATTGTGTTTTTTTTGCGTATATGAGTGAACAGAAGGCCTTGCTCAGTGGTAAAAGTTTTCAAGGAGCACCAGAAAGTCATGACTGTTGCTAATCCTTGATTAGGGTGGTGAAAGGCCCGAGTGATCTGGCTAATGGAAAGCCTTACAAAGAAATAAGTTCACAGGAGAGAGGTTTGGAGGTTAGAGGTAAAGAGAGGCAAGTCAAAACAATAAGCAGCGAGGCAGTGAGGAGATGCACTTCTTTCTCACCATATTCAGACGGAGGCACACAGTATCCCAGCTCTACGTCGAGGGTCGGGCGAATTGCCTCGCTGATCAGCTTTGCGAGTGTCGGATAAATGCCTTCTTCCGGTGCCCCTTCATCCAGTGCAAAGCGTCCATCCTTAAGCTGCACAATGCGCAGGGTCTCAGGTGCCGCATTCTTTCCCAGAAAATCCAGTCGATACTCTCGGTAGATGGACGAGCTCTGCCGAATCAGGTACCAGCCTGCTTCGTGCCCTCCTTTCTCCTGCAACTTCTGGTAGGCAAACTTGGCCCTATGATGAAAACCAATGGTGTTAGCACTAACAAAGTGCACTGTGCTTACAGGTACAGAGGAACAAAATTAACGAACAACTAGAGCTGCGAAAAGACTGCAATCCTTTTTACAACCTAAGCCTATGGCCTGAAACTGCAAAAAAAATTCAATTATGCGATTTTACATGCCAAAACCACGATCTGATTATGAGGCACACCGTAGTGAAGGACTCCGGAATAATTTGGACCACCTGGGGTTCTTTAACGTGCCCCTAAATCTAAGCACACGGGTGTTTTTGCATTTCGGCCCCATCGAAATGCGGCCGCTGTGGCTGGTATTTGATCCCGCGACCTAGTGCTTAGCAGCCCAACACCATCGCCACTAAGCAAACACAGCGAGTGGCCTGAAATTAACGTACATGGCAGTGATTGTAGAGGAAACCCGTACAGTTAAGAAGCAATGAAATTCGCCTTTGGTGAAGCTTCAGAAGCCGATGACATTTTTTTCCCCGATTTCAAGTATACTACACTACACAGAAGCACCTAGTAAAGAGAACTTAGAGGGAAAACATGTACTATATCTTACGGTCTATAAGTCACACCTTTGTACGTGACTTATAGACGTCAGTTTTTCCAGAAAAAAAATGTATATAAGTCGCACCTGTTCATGCGGTAAGCAATTTCAAAAAATTACATTGACATTTCCGTCAACACGGATCACGTGCAAGCGTATGGGTGCCATTCCTATATAATTGCGATAGCAAAGATATGGACCCTCCAGGCACATTTCTGCCATCGTGGTCACCACGATGTTCAGTATGAAGTCCAAGGGCGATAACATTGTCCCCGCAAACCGTATGCTGTATGTGCGAGCGAAAGCGTGCTACGGTGAGCCGAATCGCGCACAAGAGGAAGGCAGTACGGGAGGGAGGGGGGGGGGGGGGTGACTTTTACTCTGGTAGCAACTGCGTAGTTTGCACAGCGGCACACGCCGTATCTTGAAAGCGATCTGCAGATGCGACGACTTCGGGGTCAGTCGACTCGCGGTTGGCCTGCTGCCGCTTGCGTTGCTGCTCCGTCCTTTTCGCACGGTGCTCGGCAACTTGATCACGAGAAGAACCCAGTACCGTCATAGCGCGCACACAACCCGTATCAAAAGCCTGAGGAGGTCAACCCAACACGCTTCCCGCGTGGCCATAGCATCCAATTCAATTTTGATGGCAGTTTTCAAAAGAAAAAAAAAAAGTAATGTATATAAGTTGCACCGTTCTATAAGACACACTGTCGAAAAATTCAGAAAAAGAATGTGACTGATGCACAGGAAAATATGGTATATGCTTAACCCGCTGTAGTCATGGGTGAGGCTCCTCCTACATGCGAAAACATTCATGCCAGCCAGATGTTGGGAAGTACTTGATGTGCACACGTTCAGCTGGTTTTTTTTCTTGGTGTTTGTTGAATTACCGTTCTGGAACGTTTTAAGCTACAGATAACTTTCATACTCACTTTTCATGGCACAAAGCACTGGAAGCATGGCAATGTTTCTTTGCGTGCATTTTACTGAGAGCAATTGTATGAGCTTAGTTAGATAGATAGATAGATAGATAAATAAAGAACTTTATTGAGGTCCTGAAGGAATCCGCCCCCGTTTTATAGGGGGAGGATCGCGGGCTGCTCCCACGTAGTGACGGGGAGGCCTAGCCTCACCGCCGCGTCGTGGGCCTTCTGGACAGCCTGGAGTTGTAGTAGGTGAATCTGAAAATTATTGTAATGCTGAGGAGAAATATATTCTGCCTTCAGATGACTGACAAACATCCTCAAAGCACTGAGCACTGTAAAAGAACGACGATAAGGACCATACAGAAGACGGTTCCTGTGGTGATCACCCACAACGTGATGCTGGCTGCAGACTGTGCATTGCAGAACAGCCGTAGGAATAAAGAACGTTTTCTGAAATTAACCACTTACTTCACTCACACAAGTGCACTTCCTGCACAGAGTTCAAATTGCACGAAATAGTTTCTGAGCTGAAAAGCCACAGATAGGTAAATGCTAATGACTGCAAAGGGTTAAAGGGCCAATAAGTTATCTGCCCTACAAAGCACAGTCTTCACAATCCAACTCCTCTAAACAATGTTAATGTACAAAATAAAACCAAGGGAAAGGAAGATTGCTAGCGGTCGGTCTCTGTAGTTGTGCAAGTCATTGTTGTCACTTATTCGTGCTTCAGACAAAACTATGAAATTTGCTTTTCAATCTAAATAATTAAAGAAAAAAGGAACAACTCACCCCACTGGCCCATGGCACCTCATTGCTCGAAGCATGGTCAGTGATGGTGTTGGCAGGTTGATACACAAATTCACTGTCCACTTCTCCGTTAGCCGATAATATCCATCGAGGAGGGACACAAAAGAGTGCATCTGGCTGATGCTGTCAAACCTGAGGTTCTGTGTAGAAAACGACACAACTTCAGATGTCAGATGAAAACTGCATACTATGGCAGCTGGCCAAATCTGTTTAGCTATATACACTCTCATCCACATGCCTTGCCATGTAAAAATAAACTAATACAATATACCCCGATGACCAATCATAAATCGATTTCTGAAGTAGTTGTCAAGTGATTACATGTGTAAATTAATATTTCCTCACAAGAGTAATCTTTATTGTCCCCCACAGCAAGTTACTCAGCTACTCAGATAAGAAATACATAAATGCAGTCATTCTATTGTCTCAAGTGGCCCTACTTTCCCACAGTGTGTGTTAAACATTTGTTTCACAGTCCACATTCACAGAAATAAAGAGCACTCATAATGGATCAATTATAAAAGAGACAATAAAGAGCAGCAAAACATGGCATTATGACATTTGGCAGAAAAATAATATTTATTAGTGGAGAAAATAAGAGACCATGTTTTTCCTTTTTGAGCTTCATGCTTGTACCGCAGCGTTAGTACATTAGTATGACGTCACATACTTCATTCAAGTTTTTGCATGTGTGGATCGTTTATGTCCAGAAAAAGTCCTCAAAACTACCTAAGTTGACTTTTTGGTTCCTTCAGAGCACAGTGTAATCTGTGATAACTGTATATTGATAAACTGCCACATTTACTCACATAATGCTCGCATTCACATAACGCTAGCAGCCCACCCCCCTACCCCAATTTACAAATTTAGAAGTTCTGTAAGCTTTAGCTAACAGCCTGATGTGCCATTCTTACCTGAGGTATGCCATTCCGACGGCTGATTTCAACAGTGCAATTGGATGGAACCATGTTCACGAAGCAGAGATCACTGATGGAGCAGATTTGTGTCCATGTTATGTTCTAAAATAAAGAAAAAAAATTTTTTTTTTCAGGTTGCAGATAGGTAAATGATGGTTAAAACCTAGTCACGGTAGATATCAACAAGAGGATACAAGGCTACGCAGTTTACAAATGAGCACAAACTACTGCATTCTAGCATTTTATGCCACGACTAGGTATAGATAGTCGTATTATAAGCACAGTCATAGTGTATGACTATGCTTATGCTACGACTGTGCATAACACCAGACCTGGCATTGGACAAGTCTGCATACTGCATGGAAAGCAGTAAAGAACATAAACGTGCATGTGGCAAATACAAGAAACTTTACAGAACCCTGGCCTCTTAAGAACTGCATCATTTGTGGGAACCTAGCTACAACCTTACCATAATTGTGCATAGTCTAGCATGGCCTAGCAACAGTAGAGTTGGCATTTTTTTTTGCGAGTGGCACCCTCCTACAAACTTAACTAGAGAGGGTAAGAATATCAGATATCTTCTGTAATAAGCAAGCAAGATACCTGAGCTTCATTACAATGTGTCCTGGCAAAATAGGGAAACCTGTACGATCACTCTGCCATGCAAAAAAAGATAGCCGTTTATACCACCCTGCAACCTAAAACCAATTTGCTTTCATAAGAGCAACTTATTCTGAGGAAATGACTTTCTACAATTTGTCACCATGCATTAAGTATAGATTTCTGAACAACTTGGCTTGAAGTTTAAGAACTGAAAGGCTAGCCATGCGTGTGCCAAGGGCAAAACACAACACAGATACGGCTGTGGCAGCACATGGAAAAAAAATGCAGATATCCAGTAGCATTATGCAGTGTGCTGTTTTATGCACCATTGAAGTCCAAGAATTGTTTCATCAGTGACAATGTCTAAACTAGAGTTTTTCAAGCTTTGTTGCGCCGGACCCTTGGAATTCTTGAGAGTATTGAAGGGATGTGGCAAGGCACTCTAGACACATGCTGTTGGTAACTATCCTTAATCATAAAAGCATTGTCTAAGGAGGCTTTTGCAATGGGCTATCTGTGTGAAAAACATCGAATAAACTTATACAGATCCAATAAAAAAAAAATCAATAGAACTAGTAGTACCAAATAAGACTTCAGACCTCAACCATTTACAGCACATTTCAACATGAACACCTTTGCTTCCAGAACATAAGATCAGCTTTACGATTTATCATAGACATAGAGTCCCATAAAGAAACCCTGAAAATGCTTATAGAGTATACCTGGGAGACATAAATACTAAAACTTTAGTAGTGATGAACTGATGTCGTTCTGCAACACCTAAAAATTTAGGATCCACTGGTCTAAACTCATGCATCTGGTACCATATGTGGCTGTGTGCACAGAACCCCCAAGTCAGCTTGCAAAGACCTTTCCTTCTTCAGGCCAGTGCCACCCATGAAGTGACCACACTGAGCTTTTGCTTGTAGCTCTTAAAGTTTGCCTAATAATATAACTATTGGTTATACATTCACAATGATCTTGAGAAAGCCCTGCAAGTCACTGAACTAAACAATATTTGCTTTAAAAAAAAATTAAATTATGGGGTTTTACGTGCCAAAACCAGTTCTGATTATGAGGCACGCTGTAGTGGGGGATTTCCGGAAATTTGAACCACCTGGGGTTCTTTAACGTACACCTAAATCTAAGTACACGGGTGTTTTTCGCATTTCGCCCCCATCGAAACGCGGCCGCCGTGGCCGGGATTCGATCGCGCGACCTCGTGCTCAGCAGCCCAACACCATAGCCACTGAGCAACCACGGCGGGTCCAATATTTACTTAAGCTGAACTTTGTGGGCTCCTCGTTAGCCAATCACAGAGAATCAATTAAAACCGAACAAGCAAGAGGCAAAGCAATTCATTACAATGAGCAGCATGAAATAAAGACCTACTTCCTTGGGTGCCCTTGGGCGCATTCGCAGACCTGGTAGCTGCGAATGGTATGGGTTGACCTGCAGGATCACCTCCCATACCCGACCATCAGTGTCTACTTGGGAAGCAAACTGCTCACACACGTACTCAGGTACTATGCTTCTGAACTCATTTACGTAGATTTCCTGCAAGCAAGGAAGCACAGCAATGACATCTGCACACTGACGCCACCACAGAGACAGTGGCATTCACAGCATTGTAATGTATTGTCGCAAGACAGTACAGGGACTGGTTCTGTCAGGCGAACGACAACAACAGCGACGAAGTGGCCAGAGGCACGCGAGAGTCTTGCATCCGTCGCAGCTGTTTGTACTTTTTGCAACCTTATAGATAATTTTAAATAGGGTGTGTCCGTAAAGTCATGGTGCACTTTTGACCGGTCACAGGAAAGCGACAAAACAAGATAGAAATGTGAAATCTTCACCAAATAAAGGGTAAACTCTCCAAATTTAGGTACTATGAAGCGCAAGGGTGTGAACACACCCTTGCACGTGGGTTTAGCGTGGGCGTGGGCCGATCTGCTGCTGTGCAGTTTGTGCTGCTACATCATCACCTGTGTGTGCACACCCTTGCACTTCATACTACGCAAACTTGGAGAGTTTTCCATTTATTTGGTGAAGATTTCACATTTCTATCTTGTTTCGTTGATTTCCTGTGACCGGTCAAAAGAGCACCATGACTTTATGGACACACTGCATATGCTATCCTTCTAACCCATACCCTGTTCGAATGAAGAAGTCGAAAACTTAATCGGGTTGTGCTCCAGTTCCACCATTTCAGCTGTAATTTCGCCGATATTGCGCGTCCTCTCACTGCACTTCTCAAAAAAGAGTTGGCCTTTAAATGAAGCTACCGCCAAACTGCTGCCTTTTCAGCAATTATTGATGCCCTCATGACTTCTCCAATTTTGGCGCAGTCTGATATGACTACACTGACAGAAGTTCGCACAGATGTGAGTGGCCATGGGATCGGTGCTGTCCTTTCTCAGCGTCAGTGTGGAAACAACTGTGTTATTGCTTACTCTAGTTGCCTGCTGTTCACACCGGAGAAGAATTACTTAATCACAAAACGAGAATGCCTTGCCCTTGTCTGGGCTGTCGCTAAATTTCGTCCTTACCTATTTTTCCACGCCTTTACCATCGTAACTGATCATCATTCCCTCTGCTGGCTTTCTTTGCTCAAAGGTCCTACAGGCCGCCTCGGGCGTTAGGTTCTCTGCCACCAAGGATACTCGTTTTCGGTCGTGCACAAGTTCAGTCAACTCCATCAGGATGCCGATTGCCTGTCACAGCATTTCGTGGATCCCCCTGATGTAGTCAAGCAAGACAATGACACCTGCAACTTGTCTATCTCAGACATCTTTAATATAGGGGATGAACAATGCAGCAACCGGCTCTACGTTCTGTCATCGACAGTCTGAGATCTGCAAAACCCAACCCATTGCTCCACTTGTTCCGACTTCACGACGGCACCTCAATCAGCCACAATATGCACCCCGACGGCCCTTAACGCCTTTTCACCGTGCCCAAACATTTGCAGTCCTCGCTGACACCCATCATCGGCGCTGTCGAGTCATGTTTCAAAAGGGAGACGGGAGAGAGACGCACGAGGCTAGCAACGTGGTGAGGGCTGCAGCTTGCATTCTTTTTTTTTTTTTTTTCTTTCTTTTCCATGATTTCATGTACTTTTTCCTTTCGGTGCAGACACTCAGTAGCAATACTTAATTGTTATGACCAATAACGCAGCATGAGAACATTGTAGTAAGCAGTTTATTTTACTATAGAATGCATACAGAAGTTTAGGTTGCTGTGGCTGCTGGTTATTGCTACATCCAAGTATTGTAGAAGCTGGCGTTATAAACGGTGGACTATACTACTTCCTGTCAAAGTAAATTGTTTGAATATCAATCCCCTCTGTTTATTTGTGCAAACCAGTTATAACAATTATCAGTTATAACAATGAAATTTTCTTGGCACTTGAATACTGTTATAAGTGGGTTCGACTGTATTATTCCTTTATCTATTCTTTTTGTTCTTTATCACTGATTGCCATGTTACTGCAGCGTCACTGTTGCCCGTATAGGCCACGATACATGATGGACAATAAGAAAACAGAATCATAGAGAAAAAAGCATTACGAAACACAGCAGCAGACTTCTCAATTTTCAAGCTTTCTGTAAAGTGCACAGAAGAATTTCAGATATATATTCATTTTAATAAGAATGTAAGATTGTAGCGATCAAAATCATGATGTTATCAAATTCGCTACCATTCTTTCATGCCCCAGGAATATTTTGGTGATATGTTACCCCCATTTAGAGAAAATAATTAGCTATTACGACATTTCGCTGATGTGGAATAGATAGTGACAAGAAAGCAGAAAAATATTGACACTTGCCTTGACACGTTGAGCATTTTGTCGGCTGTTCTGCCAACATTCGTTGAGGGCAGTGGTCATTCGGGTCTTGAGCACACGCATCTTCCACGGTCCGACAAGAACCGAAGGCATAAAGTCACTGCCCCAGACAGAAAACTAAGATCAGATCACCAAACACCACTTTAAACCGGGATGAAAGATGCGTCACTTCAAGAAATTAAGGGCCACAGTCTGAAGCAATCTGTGCAAGCAATATTTTCACATATGCACAATGCAACATCGATTGTGGTATCCTACTATCGCCAAAGGCAGGAATTTAGTGCGTCACAGCATTTTGCTCAGGAATTATTAGCTGGGTTGCTAGAAAACAAAGGGGATCGAACTGAACCATGTCGTGCATACTTTACAATATATTGCAAGAACTCTGCCAAGTAAGAGCTCACAGCAACAGAAGCTTTTCTTGCATATGAATTCGGCATTAATTTTAGCTTCTGTAACAATAACAGCGGTCAAATTGCCACCATTCCTGCAGGCATGGCTTCCCCATCACAATACCCCAACAAGCACTTAAAACATCTGAATATTCCTAAAATACAAGTAATCGAGCTCCCAACCCACACCTTGGAAGAAGCTCTAATCATTAGGTGTAAGTTTAAACCGTTTGTAATTCACAGCTTGTGATAGACAACAATCACTACTTGTTGCTGGGCTAGTTGGTTCACGCTATATTATGGTGTAAAAGACACAAAATTATGTAAATAAGTGACAAACACGTTTCAAGTGAAGCTCTTTCCCCTGCTGACATTCCTTCAGACCGTTTTGTGTCTTTTGCACCATAACCCATATAACAATACCAAACTTCAGAAATCAGACTCTCTGAACTTGTGCTTGTTCTTAACACCTGTGGGGAAAAAATTTTAAGCTCTGGAATTTCAGAACTGTGGAAAAAACATTGCTCCCATATCTTTCCCTGCACCATAAACAAATTATTGCGAGTCCTTTCAATGCACAGAGTGCTTCCAAACATAGCATCACACTTTTTCCCCCAAGACTAAACACTGTGCTTCTTTTCATTACATGCACATCCTCTAAAGAGAAAATTAGTCATTACTGAGTGCTAACTTACATACACTAAAAAGCACTTAGTTATGAACCCTTTGCATAAGCTTCAAGCCAAGTGCCCTGCGCAAATAAATATCCTTCACCATGGTGGGTCAGCCTGGGGTTCAGGCAAACAGTAGATGCAGCCCTTGCTCCTTCTAGCACAAAGCAGATGCACATATACTACACCCTACAACATGCTTGCTGGGCAGTGTCTTGCCAGTAATGCATTTTCCAGTATGAGGCAGGCGTTTGCAGAAAGCAAACATGTGCTAGAACATCCCAAGACTGTACTTTTTTTTTTTTTTTTGACCCGAAGACATGGCATGATCTACAGTCAAGGAATTTTCTCCAAACAGGTTAACTATCTAGCAGTAGTTTTCGGGGAGGGCGCATTTCCCACCTTACGATTTCCTTGCTTTTTACACCCTCGTCCTGTGTACTGCTGGTGTCATCTGAGACCATGCTGCAGTTGACAGTAAGTGATAGATAAAGAAATGAAAACTAATTCAACCACATGACAACACACAAACCTGAAACTGTAACTGCCCTGCTGAGGGGTCTGTCCCAGCTCAATCAGGTGGCGCACCACATCTGTGATTACCAGGCCCAAAGTTCGGCTCTGCACTTTGCTCTGGTGCAGCTCAGGTACACGACCACACACAAAGTCTTGTCGCATCTGATGGTACAGGTAGTTGAGCACCGCTTCGTCCTCCTGAAAGTTGCGACAAAGAACAACACTTTGACATCTGACAAGTTCTTCCAAGCATGTGATAACTGTCCTAAAGATCAGTATTTTCCTACACCACTCAGAGAACAAGGCAAGTGCTTGTCATACTATAAGAAACATTTACTTATGATGCTCTTTGCATGTGAAGAGAGTGCAAATTTTGTGCATACATTACTGGGAATTTTTTACATTGTTTCTATCACAGCCAACAAAGTTCAACAAGATATCCAAGATTTTGAACACAAACAGAATACTTCCGAAACATTTGTCAATCTCTGGTGAACCAAGTGCCTTCCTTTTCTTATATAATCATGAAGATCATTCATCACGAGCCCCAGCAAAATTTTTCCTTCCATAAAAAAATTACAACTTGTAATTTTCAGCTACTCTGAAAAGTTACGCAGCTAAGTGCAAACATAGCTATGTTGCCCTTTTCTAACTTTTGTTCCAGGCTGGAAAACATCCCCGTGTTATAGTTATACGGTATTGAATGAACGATATATCTTGCCTTGATCCTATCCATGTTGGGAGGCTTGAAACGCAGTCGGAAATTAACATTCACTGTTTTGTCCCTGTCCTTCACAGCAGCTGACGGTGCAAACCAAATGTCCAGGTCGGGGCAGTAAAGACCAAAAAGCTGGCACGTTACGGGACTGATGCCGCATGCTTTGGCCGCTAGGACACACAAGTCTTCAGCAATATGCACTCCACTGTTGTTTGGAATAACCACGGGTTCACGAGGTGTGTAGAAATGGATGCGCACAGCTTCGTTTGCAGAAACCATGGCTGAAATCTGCCTTGGCCACTGACCGACCTAGCTTCGCAGTCAGAAGGTTTTGGTAGTCCTTATTTCAGCCCATCTGAAGGGAAAGAACAGCAGTCAGCAAACACGTTAAAGCAAATGCAGTTAAAATTTTCAAAATGCGGAAAGACAGCGTCGCACCACAAACTTCGTAAAGCCCCAGTTACATCACTTAGTGTGTATTAGAGGAGGTCGTGGTGCGTACTAACGGAAGCTCCGAGTACAAATAATCAAACGTCAAACCACGCCAAAGAGGCACCAGCTTGTGTATCCTCCTGAGAAGCATATAACCAATGGAAATCTGCTGGTGCCGGCTACTTAAAAGCCAAGTTAAGAAGCACGTATCAGCTCAATTTAGCTTGCACGTAGACTGCGTACTGTCAGACGATGAAGGAAAAAAACACGGATACACCTTGCGCGCGTCACGAAAGCGCGTGTTTATGCTAATACAATTGCGTGCTTCCGCAAACTAGAAAAGCCGGGTCTGCGGCATTTTCCTGTTGCGCGCAGGCATGCCGATATTATTTCCTGTTGCCTGAAACTTTGGCAAGAAAGCTCACCTGGGAACTGTGAGAGGTCGTTGTCCTACAAGCAGAGGAATCTCAAAACCGAAACAACTTCATTGATAAACCGCGGAGTCGGTATCGATAGCTAACTTCCAATTCCGTTGATTGGGCGCAATCAGAACTGTATCCGTCAGATATAAGCAATACTATTATTGCAAGAACCAGATCAGACACTGTTTGGAGCTTACCAAGAAAGATATCTGTCTGTACGCCGGTCTTTTCGCCGAAGGCTGGGCATATCGCTATTTACCACCTGATCATTTTTCTCCGTAAACCGCAAGCAGCCTCCGAGCAGCGTTGCCAACCTCTGTTCAAGACGTCCCCAAGTGGCGCGGCGTTTTCGGCGTACGGCGTCAGAACAGCGCTTGTCAGCAGTGCCAAAGTGGTCAAAGCTGTAGTGGAGATTCGTACGCAGAAAGCCCAAAAGGGTCACCAGTTGTACTTTCGACAATCATGTGCGCGTGCGCGCATAGAAACAGCATGGATGGCCACAACTCACATTCACGGTAGGGTGCGACTGTTTTCACAACAAATCCGTGCAGGGGCTGGGCCTTTCTTTGTTTTTCGACGTAGATGACAACGCTCGAACGCAATCGTGTGGTTCGCATGAATGCATGCTCCAGATACATAGTGTTTATAGTGTTTACAACGCTCGCTTTGGGGCTCGGGGATACGCCATAGAGAAAGGAATTCAACAAGAGCGGACACTCCCAGCGCCAGTGCAGTCAATTCGGTCGGCAAGCGGTCGGCAACAATCACTTCCGTTTTCGGTTTTGGGCGCGCACATTTTGAAGGCTAGCTAGCACGCCGGCTGCGCCCTTTCTTTTTTTGCTCGACCGCGCACGGTCTTCGTGCGGAATCGGTTTATTATTTGGTAAAAATGATTGCGAACGATCTTGTCAAGTCCCATCGAATCTGTGCCACGTGCAATTTCACAAAGTAGACGCCCCTTGTGAAATGAGGAAATATTTATTTTGCTCTATATAAAAGCTCTTTCCGCGCTTTTTGTGCGTTCATCCAACGTTGTGACCCCAGGTAAGCAGTAGTTCCCGTATGAAGCTCCACCGGACGGCATCAGCTGAAAAAAAAAAAAGTAAATTAGAAGCATGTTACATTTACAAGCATATTAACAGCATGTTACAAGCATGTGTCATTTTGGTATTTAGACATAGGAATACTGCGTGTAGAGGCGAAACGAGCGAAAGCGGTGAATGGGAGGCATTACGAACAAAAGCAATTCGCTTTTACATACATGGCATAGAAAATACCCGACTCATCCCAAACAATATCATAAAATATGAAAACATTTCATTTCCAAGCATTCCCCCATTTCCGGGCATTATTTCCTGCACTCTAGCAGCACATACACGGGCGACTTCGCGTTTCGAAAACTTGGCCTCGGGCGACGTGACGGTACGCTGTTACATACACAGACGGACGCAACAGCGGCTCCCAGCCGGACCATGCTAGACGTTCGCAGAATGCCTTCTACTCGCACTCAAGACAAATACGTGGGTGCAAAGCCTGTTTTCAGTCCTTTAGAAGACGGAATTTTCGATTTACAAGTTTCTGATATGTTCCTCGGCGTTATCTTTTGCGTGTTCTGCCGGCGCCAGCAACACACTCCCATGTTATCACTAGAGACCGGATTTTAGGCAAATGCCTTTTTTTTCTTGCGCTCCTATCGCCCCACTTTGATATATGAGCATGAATTAGAGGTTAAGAAGGGCTTTTATAGTGCTTACAAAGGCCTATAAATGCCTATTTTCAATATCAGCGCCTATATGAACACTATTTAGCCTCAAGTTTCGCTTTCGAGTGCAGTTAGAGACCGTTATTCATGTTACCCGGCAACATTGACTGTTCGGAACTCTATGTGGTTCAACCTAGTCCTTTAGTTCAACAAACTCCCGGAAAACAACTGCTAGCAGCATTGAAATGGGACGCGCCGGCCAGCATACGGCACCGCGCTGACATTGCGCGAGCGGTTGGCGAATGCGAAACCGCGGAGAGCCGTCAGGGGAAAGGAGAGTGAAGGGCAAAAGAAGAAAGAAAAATGTGATGTGCACGCGGCTTTTGTTTTGTTTGTAATTTACTTTTTAAGGTGTTCACCGCCGTCGGGCGGTCCTTCTCAGCGTACGAGATCATTCTCAGTAACAAGAGGCACAATTTTGAATCCAATAATCTGGAGATGTTGGTAGTTTCCTATTGTTTCCACAATATTCACAGTGATTCTTGCTTCCACAATATTCACATTGATTCTTTAGACTACGTTCCGCGTGCTCTCCAAACAGATTTCTTCAAACATGTGCACTTCAAATGGGCGGAAGTGTATTTGGCAGTGTTGGGACGTCTGGCCTGTACAATTCGGATAATGTCACTGTATATGATAAAATTGCGAAGAGTTGTACCTATATAACGGTCCTCATGTAAGAACATGCTAATTTCTTAATAAATCGTAGTCTCTCTTGCATTTGTTATTTGTCTGTTTTTCTTGTGTCTTAATTGCGTCAGGCAGACAAAGTATCGGTTGTTTTAATCAGTATTCCCAGCTTTCAAGTATTCTTTTTCATGCCTGTTTCACTATATGCGACGCTCGAGTACAGTGGCCATTGAAATATGAGCAGTGTGCTTATTGAATGAAGCCAATTGATCGTCATTAGTCCAGCAGTTTTATAAGACAATTGCACGGCTATGTTCAACTGTTCGCGCCTTTGTACAATCATAGACAATAACATTTCTTGTTTTCCTATCGTAGATATAGGCCGCACACGTCTTCGTTTGAAATTATTTGCATATATGTAAAGAAATTATTGTGCCTATATTTACGACTTTGGAGGCCTAACACGTTCTTTTGCCTGCCTATATTTGGCGCCTAAAACGCACTTTTTTAATGCCCAAAGATCCGACCTCTAGTTATCACTCTTGGCAATCGCCCATCGCGTTTTCGACAGGCGTGAGTACTGAAAGAAGGTATATGTTGTTGCAGGGCCACAAAAAACGTCAAACTTGTCCCTCTAAGATTCATTAGACGCCAAACTTTGTCACCACAGCCGAGCTGCTTATTGCTGGGTCAGAGCGCGCTTTGCGGCCAGCGTGCCTCAAAAGTACCCCAAAAAGGAACGAAATTACTTTTCAGTATATGTCTAGCGTCAGAGAAAGCGGCACAAACTTCTCCCAGCGAGATGCACTAGACTACGCACCACGGCCGAGTTGGTTCTCGCTAACTGCGTCACAGCGCCCGGTGCGGCCAGTGTGCCTCAATAGAACCGAAATAATCCCCTAGGAAGCGTCGGGAACATGCCCCAGTACGATTCATTGACTCAAATTAGCTGCGCCAGGACGGCCGAGCTGTTTTTCGCTAACTGCGTCTAAAGTCTCGGTCCCGTGCCGTAAGCCTAATTGTGAAACAAAATTTCTCACCTTGCCGTAGTCCAATAGTGCAGTGGTGTCTTGTTCCAGTGCAGAAGGAACGCAAGGATACGCCGGGAGCCCAAGAAACCAGGCTACATTAAAAAAAAATAATAATAAAGGAGACAGACAGGTCGCCGCGGGAGAGCGCTCAAACGCACGCTCAGCCACCCTCGGTCGCTTCGGGGGAGTGTCTGGCGGATGACGCAAGCATTTCGCGCGTCATTGGCCTGTCGCTAGGCAAGGCAAGAAAAATAAGTCGCAAAGTTTAAGTTCATTTATACGCAAAGCGTTTTAGTTTTCGCGGCAAAGAATTAAAAAAATGTATCAAGGTCTGTTAACTTAATTTCACTTTCTTTCTTCTTTCGATGCTCGCGGCAGCTAACGTTCGGCATCAGTACTATAGCGTGACGTATGGTGACGTGTTTCCTGTTGCCAGTTTTTGCCGAGTGTCCCCTCTTGTTGAATTTCTTTCTCTATGGATACGCGGGTTCGAGTCCCGCCTGGGCAAGAAGTTTATTTTATTTTCTTTCTTGGTATCACCATTTGATTTTTCCCCTCTGTTTGGCGGCGCGGTTGGTTGTGCCCCGGTGCCGTGGCAGAAGCCGCGTTGCCGGGCGCCGACTCGTAGTGGCGATCGTTGGGGTGTTGCGGAGTGCAGCGTAGCAACACCCCAAATAAAAAACCCGGCAGATTCCACGCCCTGTGGGAATCGATGTTATGCGAAGCAGTGTGCCTAACAAGTTAACAAAACGACCATGAGAGCACCAAGACGTAGGCGGCTCTTTCATGACCTACATGGCACGCATGCCACGACATTCATGTCATGAGTCCTCAGGAGTCTCTTTAGCTACACAAGAGGCCTTAGGGCGAAAGCCTTAGTCATACTCGTGACTATGACTTCTACCAACATCCTTTAGTGTTTCCTTCACTTATTACCCACGTCCGAACCCATTTCAGTGTTTTTGAGTGTTATATTATTTTTTCGCTGAGTCATTGACGTTTTTTTCTGAGTCATCCTCATGACTATGACTTCTACCACCACCCGGCTTTAGTGTTTCCTTCATCTGTACCGACGTCCGAACCCGTTCCAGTGGTTTTTGAGTGTTAATCTTTTTTCGCTGAGTCATTGCCATTTTTGCTAAGTCATGCTCATGACTATTACTTCTACCAGCATTCTGTAGTGTTTCCTTCACTTAGTAACCACGTCCGAACCCATTTCAGTGGTTTTTGAGTGCTATGCTTTTTTCGCTGAGTCATTGTCATTTTGCTGAGTCATGCTCATGACTATGACTTCTACCAGCATCATTTAGTGTTTGCTTCCCTTAGTGCCCACGTCCGAACCCATTTAAGTGGTTTTTTGAGTGCTATACTTTTTTCACTGAGTCATTGTCATTTTGCTGAGTCATGCTCATGACTTTTACTTCTACCAGCATCCTGTAGTGTTTCCTTCACTTAGTACCCACGTCCGAACCTATTTCAGTGACTTTTGAGTGTTAATATTTTTTCGCTGGGTCATTGTCATGACCTACATGACACGCATGTCATGACATTTTGTCATGACCTATCACTTATGTTCGTCATACACTCCTGTAATTATATCAATTTTGGTACCTACCAAGTTAGCGAAACGACCATGAGAGCACCAAGACGTAATCGGCTGTTTCATGACCTACAAGACACGCATGTCATGATAATCATGTTATGACATATCATTTATGTTCGTCATATACTCTTGTCATAGTATGTCAATTTTGGTACATACCAAGTTAACGAAACGACCATGAGAGCACAAAAGCGTAGGCGGCTAGATAGATAGTATATGGTCAAAGGAGCAAATGTTCTCAAAGAAACGCTTCGCATTAAAAAAAAAAAAATGCTGCTCCAGTCAGGTAGACTGCTCCCTCCCTGATAGTGAGATTATATTTGGATCATCAAAACAGTGATGCGTTTATTTAGGAATACCATCGAGCCCTGAACAGCAGCCACAGTTGTGCCTAGTCACCACCAGCCCAGCGTGTTCTTCGTTCCAACGCTGCCAAACAGAAAACAGAGACGCAGCAAAAAAAAAAAAAAAAAAAAAAAAAAAAAGTCATACGTCATCGAGGCGAGGCCCCGCCCCTGCACGGATTTGTTGTGAAAACAGTCGCACCCTCACGGTAGCCACGGGGCTGTCCCAGCAAGTAAAAGAAAGCAGATGTGCCAGGGCAACACCTTATTTTGTTTGCAAGTCTTTACATTTTTCTGTCAATCTCTAATATGCTGCCCATGAGCGGTATTCTTTTTTCTTTCTTTCTCTTCCGTATCTCTTCCCACCCGCTTATCGGGGACTCTGGCGCGTGTTTTCAAAAATGAACTCTTTTGAAGTGCTTTTAAATGCAAAATGTTGGGGGAAAGTGGCCAATTTAGTAAATTCATAAAATCTCATATCTACCTAGCGTTGCTAGTTGACTCAACATCCACATCGAAATACCGCAAAATTCAGACGGAGGAAACTTACGTGCCGCGTGAAACACGTACGCGCATATGCATGGGTTCGCGCAATACAGGGGAGGAGAAACAAGGCGTTGTCAATTTTGCATACGACACCATGATTTTAGCAAAACGATACTACCATGTATGTTTTGTCAGACCTGCATATATATGTCATCGCACGAGATGCGCTTGCGGTTTCAGAGTGTTCGTGTATCTCGAATGTTGTGGCCCCATGCAGAACAGCCTATTGTTGTTAAAGCAGCAGTAAAAACACAGGGACAGAGACACATAGGGCACATTACGGGCGCTGTCCCTGTATATGTAATGTTTTTTAGCACTGTTTTCCCAACCGTTCGACCATGAACCAACTCGCCCAACTCAAAGTTCTGCTACGGTTTCTTTTTCTTAATTTATTTATTATGTAATTCTGCTCTCCGCTTCATCACCCTCCCAACACTGTGGATAGTGGCAAGCGAGTAACTGTTGATCCTATATACTTCTGATGGCCCAACAACATGCCCCGTAATGAGCCGTTAGACATATGTATAGCCCAAGAAGTTGAGATGGATGACAATGCCCAGATAATTCGTTTGCTATGGTACCTCGTGTTTGCATCTAGTGGATTGTGATTGTCTCTGGTATTCAAATATGCTTCTAATCTGGCTCCCTTATGATCACCTCACATACTAAAGTACTGCATATGCTGCTGTGCGAATCGTAAAGCCTATAGTGAATAAGAATGTTTCAAAGGGACACTGCAACACTTATTGAACATGGTAATAAATAGTTCGCGGTCTGTAGACAATGCTGCTATGAACATGCGAGCCGATCAATATTTTGCTGCATGCAGCAAGGAGCCCACTATCTCGCACAAAAGGCCACTTGCGCTCTCCTGCGGCCTTCGATGCCCTCTATCATGTCTTGCCTATGTCGTTATAGACCAGTGCGACAGCCGATAAACGCAGCCATTGGGTAATCGTTCATTACCATCAGATACTCCATAACGAAAATTCACGCATTTGTCATACCTACAAGCAGGGAATGCCTGTTCTGTCACCGTTATTTGGTCGATCTCCGGCTCCTTTGTCACACGCCAAACTGCCGCGGAAAGAACAAAACATTAAAAAAAAATATAATAGGCATGGCACTCGGCGCCGGTTCAGCTGAGAGGAAACGTTGTGCTGAGGAGGAATGGGGAATGCAAATTAACAATGTGCTATTTATAGTTCAATCCTTTTTATAAATTAATTCTGCATCGCACTAACTCCAGCGTGTCCGCAGTAGAGAGCCACAGTGTAACCTGACGAGTTTCTCAACGAAGCATATATACTCAGGGTGCTACTTTTTAACCTCTTTGTTACGTAATCTCCCCGTTGTTCTCTCAGACGGCTCGAACAACCTACATACGCAGATGATTTGGATTGTTGCCATTGGACGTCTTGTACATCTTGGAAAGACCAGATCAGCTTTTCAAAACAATTCTCAATTAAGTTTCCTACATCGAAGATCAGGGTACGCACACACAAAGCAAATAAAGAGTCAAAGTACTTCACAACGCAGATCTTACAAATGGCTTGAGAAGACCCCAAATGTTGTAAAAGTGCAGAAACCTGTGTCCATGCGCAGCCTGCGTCCTGTCGCTATCACTGCTTCTGCTAAAGTAAAACAGGGAAAAATGAGATGGCAATGATAGGTTAAAATTGCAGAATGCATGTATACTCATGGCTGATCTCCCGTATTCGCGCGAAAATAAAGGCAGATAGCAAAAAGCTTGCACAATTATAGACGCTAACTTGGACAGCGAGAAGGCGATTGGTGTTGAGGACAAACCGTGAAAAGTTGCGCCCTCAAGGATGTGTGCATCAAAGTTGGTGTTGTGCATGTTGCGAATGATAGAGAGTGTGAGTCCTCTTCGTGCCAGATTCCCAGGTTATCACCAGTTTTCATTTAAGCCCACTGCAAAACGAAGGTCCCTCCTTGTGACTACCACTTACCCGCTTACTGCGTTAAAATAATCAGTTGGAAGCCGTCCGTGTTCTATCTTGCCCGTTCATGTTTCGCCTTGCGCTGTAAGTACTACATTCAGGGTGACCCACCAACCAGGCCAAACGTTCACCTTAGTTTAGCCGAGCCCATGTTAATTTCGATAGCAATTATGCGAACACTGGAGGCGCGTTTCCGCCGTCAGCGCCGCCGATGTGCTGTCCCGAGTGCGCAGCCCATGGGGCCCACTCGACCCATACGCCATGTGTTGGAGGTCACGGGATCTGTTGCGGGTGCCAGGGCGGGGGGCGAGCAGAAACAGTAGGCGACGATTGATACGCGTTGTCTTCCCGCTCGACCAGCGTCTATGTCACGTGATCTGCTCAGTTTTAGAGGCACGGCACAGTTGAAATAATGAAAGGGGCGGCAGCATAAAACGTTCGCTTTGGGACAAGCATGCACACTCCCCACCACCGGCGCTAATCATCGCACCAGTATTGTGACCACGAGACATCGAGGTCATTTAGTGAACTCCTTGCATGTGTTTCTTTGTATCAATCAAACCTCGCTCGTTTAGTTCGTAAGCGATTGTTTAGTGCAGTTGTAGTAATCTGAGTCTTGTGGGTTATTTCCCAGTCGAACTTTAATCGACTGCGCGAAAAAGAAACAAACTTTAATCGCACGATTGAAGCTTCGCTTCTGATACTGACGTCTGCTTTGATACTAGTGTAATTAATCCTTTCTGCTTGCGAAATGACGGCTTCTTTCTTTGTTTTTTTCATGGCTGGTAAACACGGTAACCGAAAGCGGACGAGGCTGCCCTCACACCAATCTGGTAATGCAATCCAAAAGTGCATGTAGGGGAGAGACAGAGAGAGATCTAGAGAAAAGTTTTATAGACAGTAAAGGTGATCATGTAATCTGGAAGAGCATGATTCTGGCATGCTGCTTCACAGTGGCCTTCTTGAACGACATTATCGACATGTAGTACATACCCTTAATGTTGCTATCAGCCGCAGCAACAGGTGTCGCCAAATTCGCACACAAAACAGAACTCAACGAAGGCCAAGATGAAGAGAAAATGTGTAGAAAAGCAAAAAAAATTAAATTATGGGGTTTTACGTGCCAAAACCACGATCTGATTATGAGGAACGCCGTAGAAAAGTAAGGAAATTAACCAGAGGTTTTTCTGGTTGGTAACTCTGCTCGAGTGGAAGGGATATGAAGGGGAAGAGGGAGTAGCTCAAGCGAAGTATACCGATTACACAATCCAGTGGTAGCAACGGTAGCAGGCAACGTTCTCAAAGTCTATTATGCAGGCCCGTAGACCACAGGAACCTCAGTAACGCAGATATAACCTTTGAGAGCAATGACCTAGAGCCTCTTCTTCTGATAATCCGGATGAGTGTCCATGCAATCAAGGACTGCGCACATCACTTGCGTCTCGACACTAAAGCCGCTGGCAGACATCAAACTAATTGCTCGAAATCCAAAGGTTAAAGAAAAATGAGGTGTCCAGGGCTATAATAAAATAGATAAATAACTTTTGTGGTTTTACGTGCCAGAACCACGATCTGATTATGAGGAACGCCGTAGTGGAGAATTCCGGATTAATCGTGACCGTCAGGTGATCTTTAACGTGCCCCCAATGCACGGGACACGGTTGCTTTTGTATTTCGCCCCCATCGAAATGCGGCCGCCGCGGCCGGGATTTGATCCCGCGACCTCGTACTTAACAGCGCAACACAATAGCCGCTAAACAACCACGGCGGGTGTTCCAGGGCTATACAGGTCGCTCAAAATTAAGCTTTAATTTTTTTTAAACCCAAAGCATCTACATTAACTGCTAAGACGGGTATTACTCAAATAAATTCTGCGGAAATCCGCAATTAGAAGGAAGTTTCCTGACACCAGCGGCATGATCCAAGGAGCCATTTCGACGATGCGAAAATGCTCCCCTTTGTATCACTGAGCTGCAGTCAGGCAGCTGGCAATTTTTCTGTGTGTGCCATAAGGCGTGCCAAGGGCTCGAATCAGGAAACATTGATGCCTTCAGGTAACATATGTGGGTTTATTGACCAGTCGCCTTCTCCCAAAAAGATCACGTACTCGTGACGCCTGCGGCAGAAAGGATGTTCCACATCCGCCGCCAGGTAGCAAGAGGGGAATTTAGAAATAGTGCGCCTAAATTCTTTGCGTACCCGAAACCCCACGCTCTGCTTGCGTTCTTTTGGAGGCCGTGTGGTTTGCGTTGCCTAACTTCGGGTGCGCAAAACCTAAACCTCCGTATTACCACGCATGTGTTCTCTCTACCTGTCCCGTCTCTAGCAGTCCCCATTTCTCACTGCACTAGCTCGTTAGAGGACGCTGCATCATAAGCGTTTCATTGTCGGGGCACGTATCGCATACTTCGTAGTGAGCACGTGGTGATAATGGCTTTACGCCCTCTCGGCACAAGTCACTCAGAAGACTGATGACGCAATCAGTACAGGCAGTGCCAATCTCGAAATCAAGGCAGTCTGAATTTTGATCCCGGCTGCTTTGTCTGTAATAGTTTCTTAGCTCCTTCCATGGCTGTCTACAGTGATGCTTATTGTTGCTACTGTCATGTTCTTGACTAAATGCGTGGTATATGAAAAGCAAGATACGAGCTTTAATATGAAAGTCACCATGAAAGTGGGCTTCTCCACACATATGGTATTTTAGTGGTGAAGCTACACCTCGGGAACGTCCAGTCGAAGATCGTACATGGTGAAACCGCGTCGATAATACCGAATAATAGCTAAGGTATTGTACCTTTCTTTATTCCCCCCTTTTTCAAGAGAAGAGCCATGCCACACCTCCTCAACGTATTGTAGCTGACCACGTATCCGCGTAGAGCACCGCTCTGCCCGGATACCCCCTTATGTATTTCGGTGTACAACCTCCGTACTACGCCAAAATACACTACGTGCTATTGGGTGCTTTGAACGAAAAATTTGATCGAAGAAGCAAATGACATAACGTTTGCCAGGGTAAAACTTAATTAGGGCGTGGCAACAACGATGGCCGCTCCGTGTCGTCAGGCAGCTGAAATTCATTCGTAGAAGGTTCCTGCGTTGTGCTTCGGACGCATCGGAACTTATGCAAGGTGCTTCGCATCTTCAGAAATTCCAGCAAGCTGCTCACATTGTTTAGAAAAAAGAATTAATGTCCCTCTAGGAAGCGCGAATTCACTCCTCTATCCGGCTAGTGGTCATTTGTAGGAGAGCATTCGCCACTGCGCATGTGCGCCTTTGAAGGATATTCCCAGGTCAAGCGAGATTTACCTTCCTTTATTTTTCTTCTGTACATTTGTTTCCTTCAGTTTCTGTAGTGCCAGGCTAGCTGCAGCAGCGTTTATGTGTGGCAATGCAAGCCCATCTGACAAGCATGGTGAAACAACGCCTTGTTTATTTTATTTTATTTATTTATTTTTTTTTACTAAAACAGCCTCCAAGCTTACGCCACGTCGCACGATTTATAAACGCACCGTATACCATATACGTCACCTTTTTGGTCTTCCGGAATATTGTTTTGGGAACCTCAAAAACGTTGCGTCATGCGTTCTTTGCGTGGATTCATTCCGATGTGCCCCATTTGAGTATTGGTGCCACTGCTTTGGAATTTCTATAACACCTGGAGAGCTTTGTTCGTTTGCACGCCTATAGCACACTGCTCCTTATAAACATTATGATGACACTGGTCAGTGAGCCCATCCATCATCTATCTGTCTCAATCAGTTTCGTCACCTCGATTGCGTTTAACGCGCATTTTGCTCTTCCTTCTGATGGGCTCAGAGTCATCTAAGCCAGAAGATGTGCACAGGCTGCAAGTGTATCAGCTCTCACATGTCGCGCAATTATCATTTGGCAAGGCGAGTTCTAACCATGAAAAACGGCAGCTTCAAACATCCAGGATGTCGAGCTGTCGCTGTGTCCTGCAAAAAAAAAAAAAAAAAAGGCTAAGCAGTGTACGCAGCGTGCTACGCTTCGGTAGCAGTAATCATGTGAAGTCGCCTCCCCAAAAAAGAAGAAAAAAAACAACATTCTTTTTCAGAAAAAAAAAAGGCCGCAAGGTGGCTTAATAAAACGAATCTACATAGGTATTTGGGGCTGGTCAAGCTGCCATGAGCAGCTTTTTTTCCCCACTTTCCCTCCGCAATACTGTATTTTATTTTGTGGAAATAAAGCATACTACTACTACTACTACTACTACAGCCAGGGCACATTCGCTGGATGATGGTGAAATCACGAGAAAGATTATGACGGGCAAGAAAACTGGTGGTAACGTCATAATAAGCAACAGAGTTGCATGTCTTTTGTCAAAACAGGAGTATCTTGTTGTCATAGAAACTAGAAGTCAAGAGATCATGCAATCAAAATTACCTTCGGTGTTCTATCGCGCCTTCTTGGTACCTTATTTAGAAGTTGAGACGAATTAAAAAGTGTGCGGCGGTACTCAAATGCTAACACAATGAGATGATTAAAAACTGTCGTCTCGCTCGAGTCGATGGTCACACGAGAGCAGTTTCCGCGCTTCACCGAGCGCCATTTCCAAATGAAGTGCCTCATAAGGTTCTAGCAGTAGATGTGGTGTATTGCGGTGCACGTGCGCAGTGCATTTCAGGCCAGCACGCTGGCAGAATTTTACAGAAATCTTCGGTCAGCTTTTGTTACTCTCAAGGCAGTTAATGAGCAGGGACATCGCAGCGAACGTAAAACATGCCATGACAACTTGGGGAGATGTATCAGCATCTCCTATACAGCACAATGGCAGAGACCGCGTGCGAGATATCTTCACAAGCCGGGGTATAACTCCATGGCGATTCGCTCAGCGGAAAGTTATCTTTGGTGTACCACTTTGGTTTTTATGAAGCTTACGCAAGAGCTGGACAGTTGAGAACTTGAACAGCCCGTAGTGAAGACAAGACCCGAGAGTCTGCACCTCTGGCGTGAGATCTGTGGGAAGCGTTCTCTCGGCCGCGCGCGTTGTCGAAGATACGTTTTAGACAAGTTACGTTGCTCGACAGCCAAACATTTCGTCCAGCGATCAGTCATGCTACCGCACTCTGTCAATTAATGTCCGTCGGTAGCCCGCAATTCCCTCAAGCGGGGTGGCACGCAGCGCAGACACCGACGGCTGCCGATGAAAGGCAGCCGTTGCTGCTGCTGCGAGCGGTGGTCCAAACAGTGGTGCCGGGCACACAGCAGCCACTAACAGCAAAGGCAGCAGCAAGAGCGTTAAGAGCGGCGCATGCGCGGCGAGCCTTCCGGCACCAGGCGCCGACGATGTGGGTTCCGGCATTTCGTCTAGCAGTCCCGCGGAACCGGCCACTGCTTCCATGGGCAGGAGGCTGAAGAGCGCCGGGTTTCGCACCCGCACCAGAGCGTCCAGACGCTGCGCTTCGGCGCGACAGAGATTCCAGGAGGCGGGCCGCGACGTCGGCACCACGAGCACCACGAGGAAGTCTGGCAGCGCGGGGTCCAGGTGGCCGAACAGGTCGCACTGGGTGCTGGACAGCTGCGTGCGTAACCACCACAGCAGCTCGGACAACGCACGCTCTTCTTTCTGGTCGCTGTCGCCGTCACGCCAGGGCCGCCCCATGACCAACCGCAGGCCCCAACCTATAGCAGGGTCACCGCGTTGTGTTATTAGTCATCAAGTACATATATGAAGAGTAAGTATACATGCCTATCACAACGAAGACCAGTCTGTTATGGTCAGAAAAGGCCTTCACCTCTTGCGACAGGGTGAATGTACCTTTCATTAGTGTTTACACATACGTGTCTCTTTGGAGAGCCCCGCACATCTAAAACGCAATTTTTTATGTTTATGTTTCTATTGAGGGCTTCCCTAAGTGGGCTCATTCGTTAAAACATCTTGTATGCAGCGTGTAACAAGCATCGGCTAAATGCACTGCATTGCCCTCTCCCGCATACATTAGCAGTGTCCGCAGTATTCGGATGTACTGCCTAAATAAAGCGGGGATTTTTGGTGGATTGCTCTGGCGCACAGCCGAATAGGAAAACGGAACATGCGCAGGCAAGCCACTCGCGCATACACCCGCAAAAATACTCGCACTCGAGCGCGCATACCGACAAGACCGTGCTATAAGTTGCCAACTTCTTTCTGACGGCCTTTCACGAAGAGGAACAACGCTCACGCACACACCAGCAGTAAGCTGCATGGCGCTCACCACACAAAGGACAGCAGGTGCCTGGAAGCCGCGTCAGCTGCGCTTGACATCCACCTGGTGGCAGTTGCGGGCAGCGCACTTGGTCGCAGCTCTCTGTGCCCGATCGGCGTAGGCAAGGTCCGCGGTAGTCGACCAGCACCCGCTGCGCCCAGGCAGCGCATTCGCTGGCGTACATCTCGCCGTCCAGACCGCACACGGGGCCCCGCGCACGGCACCCCTGCTCGCAGGGTCCGTGGTGCGCCAGCCACGAGCTCGGGTCACCGTCGTGGCTGGACAGCAGTGCGCAGAGGTTCGGATGTTCTCGACCCTCCGTGTCGCAGACCGGACCACTGCCGCGGCAGTTTCCGCCGCTGGCGCGGTCTGTGGCATTGCCGATGCAGATGAACTGTCTGCACGGGCCCAGACAGACACGCCTCCTTGACACGCATCTGCGCAGGACCCCCGATCATGCAGACAGGTAGTTAGGCCAGGTTTTCGCACACAACTTGTGAGACGAGACGGTATAGTTAGTGCACTGTCAGTCCATTTTTTGGAAAGGGGAAAGAACCTGTCAGTCAGTGTGTTAGCGTGGTAATGCACCGAACGTGTTCCTAGTTCAGACTTTCAAAACATAGGCGCAACCTTGCTTTCTCTCTTTCTCTCTCTCTTTGCAACCTAGATGCGAAGAGTAAAAAAAAAAATTGAGCATGCGGATATAATGTTAACGTACCTCAAGAAAAAAACAGCGCAAAAGAGACGAGGACGGAAAGAAGACAGGTACAACAGACAGGCGCTGTCTGTCTGTCTGTTTTACCTGTCTTTTTTTTCGTCCTCGTCTCTTTTGCGCTGTTTTTTTTTCTTGAAGTATGTTACACCAACTTGCCCACATCAAGCTCCTTCTGCTTCAGATAATGTTAATGCCCCGTGCCTTTATGTCCACGATGTCAGCTGTCGCCACCCCAAAATTACCTACCACAAAAAGAGAGACGCACGCAAAGTACGCGTGTGTGTCTATCATTTCGTGTTCTTGTTTTGTTTTCTTTGTTTTCTTTCTGGATAAGTTTCTAGTATATCGTTAACCTTTACCTCGACGCTTTAACATTAGGCTATAATTCTTATGTTTTCCAACGTTTTCCTTAATGCTTCTGCTTCTTAATAAAGACATAATCTTGTTCGAAGTATACCACATTCAAGCTTATCCACGCAGCTACAGCACCGCTACCGTAATAAGGCAAACCTACGACTGATAATTAGATCACGCTGGAGCTCACGATCTACGATTCAGAATAATACGCGAGTACGTGCCCAAGCGATTCTTGCAATGCGCATGCTTAGAGGTTGAGAATCGCCTAGTCAATCAATAGCGACAATCTAGCTGTGTGTGGGAGCCTGCTTACAAGCTGTTGCGTAAAGTCACAAAAAAGGGGGCTTCGCTGCGAAACAATTATTGCAGAAGAGAAGTCGTTCAAGGCTTTACATCATCAGAGGAGGCGGTCGCTTCTCGCGACATTTCACGGCCAAGGAGAAGGAAATAGTGACACCGAGGAACAACTTACGGCTTATTTATACCAGAAACGCTTGACTTCCTTGTAGGTTTGTAAAGGACAGAACGCGAAAGTTATGCAGATGAACTCACGCCAAAGAAGAATAAGAGAAAATACGATTATACGAATCGCCTTCATGTTCTATCTAGTGCGTGATGCGGCAAGGTACTTTTGCACAGGGGCAGCCGGAGTTGTCATGAATAAACCAAGCACCAATCAACGCCCGGAACTTCCGGCCGTTCCACATTTGCCAGCAGTGCTGTTCTTTTTTTTTTCCCCCTCTAATCAACCGACTCGGTCAGGAGTGATGTAAATGCGGACGAGATGCCGCAGGAAGCTTGTTAACGAAGGCTGTGATTCGGTCAATGTAGCAGTACAGAAAGAAGCACGGCAGCCAAGGAAGAGCGGGAAATCAAGGCACTACATTCAAGAACGTAGGAAAGATCCCGTGTGGCGTGATTGCATTACTGCTGGGGAGAGACATCGCGCGGCAGCTAAAGGCCGCTCGAAGGGATCGCACTAAAACCATGCGGTTCGCTCCGCGCAGGACATTCCCGAAACGGATGAGGCTCGGGCTGCGGGCGTCGCGCGTTCCGTAACTCCGCTTCCTTGGTCGTCCATCACATTTCTTTTCTTTTGACTCATCCGCCTGTCTCACCTGGATTCGGGAAGAAACTGCCTCTCGTGGAAGGTGATAGCCCCCCCCCCCCCCCTCACTCCCTCAGCCTAGGCTCGCGAATTGAGGTTGGTGTAGGTCTGTCGCTGGACCCTTCTTTGCTTCTTCCAGACGAACGTAACTTGAGGCTCTTTGTAACGCCGCAGTGTATACCTCACAATACAATACTTCTTTTAGCCCACACTACCGCTGTACGCTTCCTACGCGTGTTGTTCTTTTCTCTTCTGTGTAGCATTATTCTTTCGGCACTTAGCAGTAATTCTTGCTGTCGGTCTTCTTCAGCGAGAGAGATACGGGGTTCGCCGTGTGCTTAGCTTGATGGCGAAGGTATTTTTATTGCGATGGCAATTATATGGACACTACAGGCGCATTTCTGCCATTGGCGTCGCCATGATGTTCTGTATAAAGTCCAAGTGCGATAACATTGTCGCCGAGCGCACCGTATGCTGTATGTGCGAGTGAAAGCGTGCGAGGGTGAGCCGACGATGGTGACTCAGTCTCGCGCGCGCAAGGGAAGAACGCAGGGAGCGCGCCGTCTTCCGTCGCGCGCAAGGCACGGGGAGGGGGGGGGGGGGGGGAGGAGGGAGGGGCACTCTACTCCAGCGGCGGCCGCGTGGGCCCTATCTTGAAAGTGATCTGCGATGGGGCAGAGTGCGTTGAAGTGCTGATAGCTTAGTGTGCGCTGTGTTCCCGCTGCTTAGTTAGCGTTGAAACGAGAGGTAACACGAAGGTCAATCCGCGCGATGCTGCTGCAGCCGCGCTTTCTCACTCCAGCATTTTGTCAGTGAGTTTGCGCGGTCATCGAGTGAGATGTGTTCATGTTTGCTTGTGCGCGCGTGACACCATGCTTGGTAATTTAGTTAGTGTGCCTATATGTTTACAAGTTTATATGGCCGATAAAACGACTAACCTTACTTCGTATAGTTGTCTAATAGTTTGCTATCGCAATCAATGCTTCGCCTGTCGCACGAAACTGTGATTTTTTATCTGTCTATTTATTTATTATTTATTTATTTTCAATTACTACCTCTACCTCTAGTCGTATTATATTGTACGTCTTTGTGGCAAAAGCAATCTGGAGGAATTATCTTGATTATCGCATCTTCACAGTTTTTAAGAAATTTCGATCACATTCCGTGATACACCCGGTTTACAAGTTTATTCGGCCGATATAACTACTATCCTTACTTAGTATAGCTGTCTATACTAATTTGCTATCGCAATCGACGCTTCACCTTTCGGGCGAAACTGCGACTTTTAAAAGATTTACAGAAACAGCTATTAAGGAGTATTTCAGTCAACCTACGTCATCGTCTCGCAGGTATTGTCAACATGTTTCTTTGGAGAGAGAGACAGAAGAAAGGGGAAAGGCAGGTAGGTTAACCAGATGGGAGGATCCGGTTTGCTACCGTACGCTGGGCGGTGAATTCTTTCTTTGGAGAAAAAATTCACCGCCCATGCACTCCGTACATATGGTAAACCAGCGAAGCTGAGATGTGCATGCGGCCCCGGTATGAGCCACACGTGATTTCTTTCTTTCTTTCTTTCTTTCTTTCTTTCTTTCTTTCTTTCTTTCTTTCTTTCTTTCTTTCTTTCTTTCTTCTTGTCCCTGGCTCATACCTGCATATCCAATGCGGGTATGCGCCACACGTGATTTTATTATCGTTAATCGTGACGTAACTGACGAGCCTGTGATATTATTGATGTCATGACCTCTCGGTCATGTTAGTCATACATTCGTACTCTTCCATGCCAATTTTGGCATATACCAAGTGAACGAGACGCGAGGTTTCGATAGGTTTTCGATAGGTTTATTTCCGCCGGAGTGTTTCTGTGGTCGGACCACGAGTGTTTCAGCCTAGGCATATACAGCTTCGCTGCAAAAGAAAAGGCCAAGACGGAAATACTAGCTGTCGTTGACCGAGGGTAGTATTCTCTGACTGTCACTTTCGGGGATACTTTCATTTTTTTTTTTCGTGACGTAACGTCCAGCGCGGCGCCTCGTTGGAGCGACGGGTCTGCTGGCTTTTTCAGTGGGCGCCATTTGAAACGGATATCCACGAAAAGGGATCGATCGAGGGCAGAGCCATTGGAATTGATCCTAAGTGGGCGAAATGTGGACCATCGTGACGTTTTCGGAGTCGTGACGTCGTATAGTGCCGTCTTCGGAGTTGCTAACGGCTTGCCGTCTGCGGCTGTCGCCGTTGTATACATATAGCGCCGTCTACGGAGTTGTCGTTATCGTCTTGTCGACTTCGGCTGTTGTCGACGTTGTGCCGTCGTTGTCGTCGTCATTGTGGTTGGGCCAGCTACCACTGTTGTGGATTGCTCAACAGGCTTGACTGTGGGCGGACCTCTACAACAGATTTTATTTGCTCACCAAACAAGGTTAGTTAGTTCTTTGTTATGCATGGAGAGGCAAAAAGCGCGAACATACTGAAAGTAAGCTTGAGTAAGGCACCACAGCCTCTTCCTTTCTTCGGGTATAATGAACAAAAAAGAACACTTATCGAGGTATGTAGCAGTAGCAGATGACACGCTCACGGCCCGGCCATCGCCGGTAGGTTTTCGCTGCACTAGGACAAGGACGATGTGTGATGTTTGTCGAGGGAAGAATACTGATGAGAGAGAAATGCACAGAGAAGGTCTACACATATCTAAGTATATTTAAGGCTTCCATACTCCTTGAGTCACAGTGCTATATACCATTACTGGACGCAGAACACACTGCTGGTGCGCTCAATGGCGCTACATTGTCGGTCAACATTCAGGACTATGTAAACTATATATTCGATGAAAAGCGCTTGCGTATACTTGCGCCAAGGGAAATAACGTTTGGCTTCAAAAAAGTCGCAGTTTCTCCCGAAAGGCGAAGCATCAATTGCGATAGCAAATTCGTAGAGAGCTATACGGAGTAAGGATAGTAGTTTTAACGGCTGCATAAACTTGGACACATTCGCTTACTAACTTACTAACTACTCATTACTACTACCATGCTTACTAACTGAATTAACAAGCATGGTGTCAGCGCGCACAAGCAAACATGAATAGATCACACTCGATGACCGCAGACAAGCACTGTCAGAACGCTGGGGTGAGCAAGCGCGCAGCAGCAGCGAGCTAAGGTTCGCGCAGTCTATCGCTTCAACAGAAACTGAGCGGCGAAAGCACAGCGCATACAAAGGTAAGAGCCGTGTGGAGAGCACTTTCAAGATATGGTGCGCGGCTTTCGCACGGTGCCTTTTGCACGATGGAAGACGGCGCGTTTGCTCTCCGCCGTGCGTTCGCTCTCAGTGAAAGCGCGCGTCCCTCGCGCGCTTTCACTCGCACATACAGCATATGGCGCGTGGCGACAATTTCATCGCCCTTGGACTTCATACGGAACTTCACGGCGACGGCGACGGCAGAAATCCGCTTGGAGTGTCCATATAATTGCTATCACAATAAAACAAGGAACACACTAACAATATAAGCTTGAATAACGCACTCCAGCCAGCTGCCTATACTTAGGGGATAACGAACAGAAGTCAAGGAAGGCTAGGGAAGTTCTCTGACGCGCAGAACTCACAGAGGAGCTCTAGCAGGGCAGGGTCGTCCGGCGCACGGGTCCGTCTGGTGGCAGGGACCCGGTTCCCACTGGCCCTGGGCGAGGCCGGCGCAGCGGGCCAGGCACGCGCTGCGGTGAGTGCGTCCGTCGGCACCACAAACCTCGCCCTCCTCGTCACCTTCAGGACTGCAGCCGCAGGTCACTGCAAGATTTCACGGCGTACACGCCATGGCTGGAGACGCGTTGTGTTTCATACCACGGCCGCTCGATAAAAACATCCAGCGGCCGTGGTCGAACAAATGCAGACGCACTTTTTTTCTAAGGTCGTAATCACGCAGTGCACATTTAAACGCAGCGCGCGCGCGCGCGCGTGTGTGTGTGTGTGTGTGTGTGTGTGTGTGTGTGTGTGCGTGCGTGTGTGCGTGTGCGTGCGTGCGTGCGTGTGCGTGCGTGCGTGTGTGTGTGTGTATGTGTGATTGTCTGTAGCTTAGACTTCTATCGAAGCTTACGCGGTACTTCATGTAACAAGAGGTCTCACTGACGCATCAAACAGTTTGATGAAGTGAGTATGCAAAACAGCTTCTACAAAGCAAAAAAAGGCGTTCCGTACGCCGTTGGCAAGTGCGTGCTTGCGACACTGTACAGACGCCTTACCGTCCTGGACAAGGCAGTCATGCGCTGCCCTAGTGCAGCTGATGTGGCCGGTGCTGTCGCAACGACAGCGTAGGCAGCCGTGCACCAGAAAGCGGCTTCCCGGCGCTGCAAGAGAAAAACGATGCCGCATCAAAATTCTGTCTATTTTGAGCCGTTGCCTGCTTTTCGTGCAGTGTTGTGCAACGACGACACTACGGCAACGTCCTGATAGGCAGCAAATGCATGTTCGCGGTCGGCCGCCCATGCAGAATAACAAGGATCCCGCTAAGTCTGGAAATGTTATGGCAGCGTGTCGTGGTCCTTACAGAAGTATTGAGTTAGTGAATACTTTATTTGCAAGGACGATACTTAGGCCTAATGCTGAGAGTCTAATAAGAATAAAATAGAAATATATAAGAGAGCGCCAGAATAAAGAGAAAGCACGGGCGAAAACTATTACTGCACCAAGGCCTCATATCCCCTAGGTAACTTCTAGCTTGAATATTCTGAGATCTGACGTCGCACAAGGCCGAGAGATGACTCCTTTCAATGAGGAAGGCTGGCCGTGACTACTACGCGATCATATAGTTCTTTTCCAACGCAGTGTTCTTAACAGTCACGTCAGCCTGACTAGATGACGTCACTGTCAGAGTGGTCAAGCGTACTGTTATCGAGGGAGTGTTAACTGAATTCCGTCGCCTGCCTTGTAGACTGGGTGATCCAGGAAAGGGAGGGGGATAAAAATCAAGAGAGTCGCAACACCGGAATGAATGTCGAACGTAGTTTAAGAAATGTAAGGGAGTACATGTTCACTGTCTGGTGCTTGCCGGTCTACGAGGGATTAATGAAGTGATGCGGCGTGAACTTAAACACCTTATCATAAGCAGTCAATGGATTGAGCCCCTGCCTTGAGGGACGACGGTTAAGCCCGACCGCCAACCAATCAGCTGCGTCAACCAATCGGCTTCACCGGCCAATCGGAAAGTATTTTCACGTGAGAGCACCTTGTTGAATTCTGCTCTGAAATAGCTTTTCGAAGATGTGCTGGCAGGCTAGTTTGTTCAACAGCGATTACGCATGGACTTTCTTTTTTTGCTTACATGACATTGTAAAACCAATCAAACAGACCCACAGTGGCATCTCACGGGTTATGACGTTGCTCTGATGAGCTCGATGTCGCGGGTTTGATCGCGGCTGCGGCGGCCGCATTCCGATGGCGGCAGAATGCAAAAAACATTCGTGTACCGTACATTTGCGGGTACATGTTAAAGTACTACAATTGGTCAAAATTATTCCGGAGTCCCCCGCTATACGACGTGCCTCATGATTACATCCTGGTTTTGGCACGTAATACCCCAGAATTTAATTAACAAATTATCGGCTAATTCGCTCACAGCGAGACCGTCCGGCCAGCCAACACTTCCTTGGCGTTGCGTCATCGCAGCCGGTGGGCACGCACTCGGTCAGGGCACCGGTCTCCGAGCACCGGCAACGAGCCCAGCAGAGCCGGCCACCTTCGACGCGTGGCAGTCGTGCTGGAGAGCCTTGAGGCACCAATGTCCCCGACGCGGAGCCCACGGGACAACCTGCATGCGAGGAACCGCAGTATACATCCATCATCGCACACTGTGTATACTATTGTCCCGCTGGTCGTTAGAATAGCTCATTTTGCATTAAAAGTAATAAAAAACATGGTTCGCCATCCCGATCCTGACAACGTCCAGCGAAGCTGTGGAAAACCGCCACTACAACTGCTTAGGGGGGTATTCTTTATAAATACGAAATCATTATATGGCCCATGAAGCGAAAATCCGCCGCTAACATCCGATGGTACTAAAACCATGCGACCAGGTGGTGACGTCACATTTTACATGGTGACCAAGCGTGATCACGTCATCACACCAAAGGTCGCGTGATGACATCATCACGTCAAACGTAACGTTACGTGATAACGGTGTCGTCACGTCACGATACGATAACGCCTGATGACGTCAAACGTGGCGTTATCATGTCAAGCGGGACTTCACGCGATGACGTCATCGTCAAGTGATGATGCCATGTGATGACGTCAGGTCATGCCTCTTGGACGAGCAGCACACTGTGCGCTTCCCGATTCTTTTCACTGTCTCCGGGATCGGCCCACATTTTTGAGTGAGCGCGCGCGCGGTCACAAAAAACTATAGAGGTTATAACAGCTTCGCTGTAAAAGGCAAAGAAAAAAGATGGAACGTCGCGGTGCTTGGCATATAAAGTAATTGTCGGTGATTAGACGTTGAGCAAGGATATTTTAACGCTGTATGCGCGACGTAAGTGGCGGGCGGCGGACGGGTCATTGCTCGTGTCCCCTTTGAGTCATCGATTTAAAATCATGCTTACTCAACGCGCAAGTTTCACAGCGAGAAGCCGGCGGCAATATTTATAGTTGTCATTGTTTCCAATTTCGTCAAAGTGAATAATCGAAACATAAATGAGGTGAATGGAGAAACTCAAAAAGGTATCCTGTCCTCGTTCACGAATAAAGTTGATCGGATTTTGCTCGATTCATATTGTGTGCGTTCCTGGCGGTTTCTTGAGACTTACTTATAGTATAATGCTTCAACTAATGTTATTTCGATAACAATTCAAAACGTCAGCATTCTGGATTTGCACTCACCCACATATGTTTTGTGTTTCTATCTGTAATTCTTTGTCATTGGTTTACTGTAGCTGTCATCTGGTTCCATTCCATCCTCTTTCCTTTCCTTCTTCCTATCGTCCGTTTCTGTGCTTGTTACCTTCCTTCCTGACGAGTTGGTAGGTGTTGTGTCCCTTCCAGTGGCAATTGCCTGCCTGCTTCTTACTTTTTTTTTCTCTCTTTCGATTGCATATATATGTTTCAAAAAATAACGTCCGCCACATCACGCTAAGCTTCCGTATATATTAAGTTGGAGTCGAAGATCCACTAGCACGACAGTTATAGTCCTTTTGGACTGCTGCCTTGACACGTTACGCTTGACATTGCTCGGGGCCGGGCGTCCGATGAGACGGAGCTGTGAGTGGTGATTGGTACGCTTACTTTTCAAACACCGGTACATGCTGCAGGACTGTCCCGGGGCACAATGCCGATTCACGACGCAGATGGACGAGCTCCCACAGGGCCGCGATCGGCATGGCTGCGTCGCCGGCTCGGCTGCCGGTGGCATTGTTGTTGGCTCTGGAAAGCAAGGTGGCGAGAGTGCGGACGAAAGTTATTTAGTCGGTATATAAGATACGAGTAACGCATCTTCTCTTGGTAGCTAGCAGTGGGACAGGGAGACGAGGAGAGATGAAAGAGAGAAATGCGTAATACCGGACCAGGAGGACACTGACACGGTAGGCAGATTAGTTCCCCTGAGATGTTCTTGCAGAGAGCAAATTATTTTGCTCTGATGTGGTTGTTCGTTTTCGTTTATTATAAGGAATTATCTCGGAAGTAATATATAGGTAGAAGATGTCATCAGGACCACCAATGTGTGCCATGCAGTACGTTCAGTAAGGACGTACTCGGTTGCGCCTGAGTTACTACTAAAGGTTTGCAGGTTTTGACTGCTGGCGCTAAAGGAGCAGATAACTCCCGAAGGATGAGCTTTAGAGTGCGCGACAAACAACTTAGGCCCGCCCTAAAAGCGTGCACGCTCGATGTGTCATTATTACAAGATCCGGTGATTTACACCCAACGTCCGGCTGAAAGACTTAATCGAGCCCCAGTGGGCGGCCTGGTTTGCAAGAACAAAGCATGTCAACTCAAAAGCGAGCCACCCTGTATTCTTGGTGAATCTTATCTGTGCTCCAATCCACGAGGCAGAACAGAAACAGATCCTAGAGTAAGCTGTAGGCATTCAAAGATACGCGATGAGGCGGTTTAGAAGAGGGTTTGCCGTTAACGGACTCTGGTAGTCCAGTCTCGAGTTCGCATTACCAACTTTTCTTCTTTTTTCATTGCAGAAATGAGAAATGAAAAAAAAAAAGGGCGGGGGCGAAAGAGCTTTACTATTTTTCCCCCCATGCGCCGCTTCATTTGTTCTGGGCATAGTCTGCCGTCCCTCGACAAGCGGAGAAAAAAAAAAAAAAAACGCGCGAATATTTGTCAAACACGAAACACACGCCCTCGCTCGCGGCTCTGAATATCATCCGCCACTGCAGCCAGAATGCCAGTCTACACTGATTTGCATGCGAAGGCACGCACGTTTGCGAAACCATACACGGTCTCCGCCTAACGTCCGCGTGCGTGAATGACTGCGCAGGCGCAGCGCACTTCAGTCGAGGCAGGGTTGCAATATGTAGAATCCATAACCGAGGAAACAAATGAGAGCGAACCAGGACACTGCGAATGATAACCTATAGCGAATAAGTGCAACTCCGTGAACGTCATTGATAATTATATTGTGGAGGTTAACGTCCCGAAACTTCGCTGTGCGTGGGCTATGAGGAACGCCGAAGTCCGGATGAGTCTTGACTTGCCCGGAGTTCTTCTTTAACGGTCGCTAAAAGCAGGGCACGCGAGAGTTCTTGTATTCTGTCGTCACGGGAATGGCTACCGCCACGTCTGGGAATGGAACCACATGCTCGGCAGCGCAACGCTGAGCCGTACTCCGTGGCGGGTTGAATATGTTGTCTCCGTGAGATGCGCTTTTATTGATCTGTAGAGTATAGCGTGCGAACAAAGCTCCGCTTATTTGAATTTTTAAAACGATTCACGACACGAGTTGAGTATAGCGTATCCAATTTCAATTTGATGTCGCACAATTTGGACGGATCATTGACCGCGGTGTCTTATAATACACTACACAAACTAGCGAGCGATGTCCTCAGGTTCTTGCTTATGATAGATTGTTGCATTAGCGAACGTCTACAGAAGCCCAGGATGGCATTTCATTTATTTAAGTTGTAAGGCAAGCGAATAACTGGGAATAGCAGCGGCGGCAGCGTTATCACAAAACCGGTCTACAGGCTTCAGAACCGCGAGCTTAAATTCGCTCCCAGTGGAGGGATGACTTCGTGGATGCAACGCACGTCATTCGTCTTCACCGCAATTTATTTATTTATTTATTTATTTATTTATTTATTTATTTATTTATTTATTTATTTATTTATTTATTTATTTATTTATTTATTTATTTATTTATTTATTTATTTATTTATTTATAGTTGCTTGTTTACTAGTTTCTAATTGTGCCTATCGTTTCAACGCTAATGCCCTCGGTTACCTGGGAATTACGGAAACGCGCTTTTTCTTTCAAGAAGCGCTATTGCGGAGAAGCCAGCTTTTGCGAGCTTTTGCACGGAGATGCGTGGGAATAAATATACTTTTCTTTCCCTATCGATTTACATTTTTTTAATGCGTTGCAAGTATGCCACAGTTTTTTTTTTTTTTTTTTTGGTGTCGTTCGAAATTCCGCAACTTGTTTTTTTTTCTTTTTTCATTTTTTTTTCTTTTTCGATTGTCTGCGTTTATAGCTTGGCACTGCATTGCAGAGGCGTGTGCAAGCACGTGCAGATCGGCACTCGTAGTGCACGTTGTTGCCGCTTCCGGGTTGCGGTACGAGCCCCCCCTCCCCTGCACTGGTGAGCGGCTCACTCTTTCTCGTCACCTGTAACTCCTCGTCTTTCGCTTCCCTTTGAAACCCGCTCTGTTTTCATTGCCCGAAAGTCTACCCTTCGGCGGGACACGCGTGTCCTCGTCGTTCCACGTGTCTGCTTTCTTCCCCACAATCTTTTTCGGGTGAAGAAAGTCTTTCTCCGGAGGCTTCGGGCCGGGACTAGCTTTACACCAGCCATAACTTGTAAATTTGGACTCATTCACGCGAAGACAATGCCCAATGCCCGAAGTGCTTCTCCCCTGCTTCTGCAGCGTATGCCCGCCATCTACATTGGACGTGTCCTGGGACGAAGACAGCCCTCGAAACTGTATTTACAGATGCGAAGTTAAGAACTGACCAGGCTGAAGGCTTTGATGCGATAACTCGTGGACAATACATTTCGTCGCTGTTGCAGTATCTGCATGAAATTGTACTCCGTGCTTACGTGTAATTTCCTTGCCACATTATCCCCGTGACAACCCCAGGCGAATAATAATTTGAAAAAAAAAAAGGATGCTGAATGACAAAAAAAAAAAAACGTACTCTTGTCGAGCCCGAGGACCGAAAAACATGGTGCTCCAGGAGGCGCCAGGGAGTCGCAGAGAGGCGCCAGTTGCCGTCCGTCCTTGCACCGAGCCGCCAGGGCCAGGCAGTCCGCCCTGCGAAGCAAGTGCTTCATTCAGTACCCAAGCGACGTTCGATCAGGCGGTAAACGCTCGCAACAGCACGAGTGCACTCGGCAAATGAAGGAAGTTTCCTACGTGATTTCGGTGCAGACTTTACATTTATTAACACATTTTTCTTTTTTTTGCATTCTTAGATAAATGGCACACAAGAGGTTTCAGACATGACGACACGAATCAGCGCAAATACTAAGTAAACCTTGATATCGTAAACAAAACGCAAACAGGTCACTCATCTCGGAGGCACATATGACGCGCAAGATGTTTCACGCACAAGTGCGGAGACTTATAACTTGCAAGTAAAAATAAATTGAAAAAACTTCAGAAAATACCAAGTTCAAACTGTATGTGCGCATAAATCACGGGCAGTGTCATCTGAGAGCGATATCTCAAAGGCCCGAATGGATTCGTAAATGCAATCGTTAGCTGATGTTGAAGTCTTTACACAGATCACTCAAGCCTTCAGTAGTTTACATGAAGTCTGTTATAGTAAGTCATGAAAGGCCTTTTGCCGAGCCACCTGCCCGCTCTGCCAAGGCTCGTTTCAACTTTTCCACCTAATTACGAGCTTTATCTTTTGCCGCACACTCTTGCTGCTTTGGGATATTTTCTGCGATTCGATAGCAGCCCTATGAACTCTGAAGTTTGCCTTGCCTCATGGGTCACACGATCAGCTAATGCATGAAATAATGCACGCTCATCACCACGCACTTGAGAAAGGACACGACAATGTATTTCAGGGGTTACCGAGCGACTGCAGAATTGTCGGCAACGACAGCACAGATGAAGATGCGCGATCGGCTCATCAAAAACATCAGCGGGTGCCTATGCCACTCTCAAGAACGGATGCTGCGCGGCAACTTCAATCACTTGCTCGCCACAGCACACGTCTACGGCGGAATCCACCCGGTTTCACCAACTCACGCTTGCACTAGCTCTCTCGACCCTAACTTGCGACTTCGCCTGCCACGTGGACTCTCCAGTCATAGGGATGGCCAGCAGTGCGGCGTGCAATTTGTGCGGGTGCGATGAAGCCCTAGAGCACCTTCGGTGTCACCGCCCATACTTTGACGCTCAACGACGTACTCTATAAGCTGAACTCAGCCTGTTAGATAATAAAGTGCTCCCGGAGGAAAAGATCCTGGGACCATGGCCTATGCATTCTTGCATGCGAAAGGCCACAAACGCCCTGCTGCAGTTCTTGAAGGCTACTGGACTGCACGAACGCTTGTGACAGCGGACATCCTTGTGTGACTGACTCTGTGAATGACTGACTCCTTCATTATTTTTCTTCTCTTTCCTTTTATCTATTCTTCCCCTTTCCCCCTCCCCAAGTGTAGGACAGCCAACTGGGCACGTCCTAGGTTATCTTCCCTACATTTCGCTCTCTCTCTCTCTCTCTCTCTTGCTGCTTTAGCCAACATCAACACAAAGCCAACTCTATTACCACAAAGTTTCAACTCGGCACGTGCTCTCGTCTGGCTGTGGCGAACATTTGAATATATTACACCGTTTCCTACTCCCCGAGCACGGATGTGCTCTCTGGAGTGTGGATAAACTCGTAACTAGCTGGCACTGCCACGTTCCAAAATACATACGGGAGCACCAATAAGTGGCGGACAGACGATGCACCGCGCACGAGCCACTTCGTTTAACTCTTCGTCGCGCCGTCCATGCCCTGCGTGAGTTCGCAGCACCGTGCACGTACCTGCAGAGAGTGCTCGAGTGGTGTGTGGCGTGGCAGGGTCTGAGGTTGAGCGTGCAGGCGAGCGTCCTCCACGCGTCCGCGGGACAGTCGCCCAGCACCGACGTCGTTGCCTCCCGCCTGGCGCCCCCGCCGCTTCCCACCGGCGCAGCCGTCGGCGGTCCGCTCCGCATCCAGAGGCGAGCGTTCTCCTGTGCCACGCGGTCGGCGCTGGCGTCACATCGCCGGTACAGCGACCAAGGCCTGCCTCCCAGGTGCGAGCAGAAGCTCAAAGGTCCTGCACAACCCAGCTCGCACGGCTCGTCCACTGCGATCAGTGGGAGTGGCAGAAATGTTTCACACTGTAGGTGTATTTAGGAGGGCAGAAAACATGGGGTTGAGCGCGTAAGGCAGGCATTACCAATTCCTGACCGACAGCTTACCGATATCCTTCAAAAGAAAACTTCAATAAGCTAGCGCACCGCATGACACTGGAGAAGTGGCACATACCTGAATTCACTCGCCAACGATTGTATTCTCTCGACCCGTCTATGCAACTGCGGCTGTTACCTGGGCTTCCACGAAAAAGAGAAACAATGCTGTGCCGCTTATGCCTGGGCGTTGCATTCACCAATGCATATACATGTTTGATTGCAATGGCCGATAGCGTCGAGTGCAATGCCTATGGTGTAGAGGAGACTATAGAACCCCTAGTGTGCTATTGCCCATCTGTTGAAAATGAAAGACATGACCTCTGCACAACTCTAAATCAGTTAGATAGAAAACCAATCACCTTGAACAAGATATTGTGACCATAGCCTCGCATGTCGCAGCTACAAAAGACCACGAAAGCGCTGCTGCGATTTCTGAAGGCTACCGGACTGAGTGACCGTCTGTGATCTGGACTGAGGACCCTCTGTGATATAGAGCAGAAAACTGTTACTACGTTGGAGATATCCACAGCGGATTTTCTCTTCTTCTCTTAATATTTCCCTCCCCTTTTCCCTTCCCCCACTGCAGGAAGCCAAGCGGACTCAGTCCTGGTTAACCTCCCTGCATTTCATTTATCCTTTTTTCTTTCTCTCGCTCTCTCTCTATCTCTCTCTCTCTTCTTTTTAAAGGAAATTATACAAGCATTGCATTCAACCGATACTAACATACGTAGCAGAAACTTGAAGGTTAACAAGGAAGCTTGAGAAGGAGTTAATAACAGCGCAACGAGAAATGGAACGTAAAACGTTAGGCGTAACGTTAAGGGACGCTAGGAAGACAGAGGTAGGGTTTAAAGAGCCATTAGAGGTAACCGCTATATTAGTTGACATTAAGAGAAAGAAATTGAGTTGTGCAAGACAAATAATGCGTAGGGCGCATAATCTGCGTTATATTATAGTTACAGAATGGCTGCCTATAAAAAATGGAAGCGCAGTGGAGTAAGGCAGAGAACCAGGTGACGTGACGAAATTATGAAATTTGCAGGCACAAAATGGAGGCCAGCTGGCGCAGGACAGGGGTAAATGGAGGTCGATAGGAGAGGCTTTCGTGCTGCATTCAATGGACATAAATGGGATGATAAGGATTATAAGGATGATCATTTAGGAGGGCTTACCAATAAGAGTAAACCTACTCTTTTTTTTTTTTTTTTTGTACAAAGAACAGCTATTAATGTTGCATTCGACGACAATCCTGCTTGTCACGCTCACGTTGCCCAAAAGAAAGCTGAGAAACTCTCCTCGCTATCTGCTCTCCCCCTAGCCTTACGAAACATCGCGCCGCGAGGAACACGCCGCAAATGGCTCTGCCCTTGTACGTTGCGATGCATCGTGCGAGGGCTTCGTCGTCACTGGTACAGCCGGGGTCGTTACAGGCATAGGTAACTTCAAAATATAAAAAAAAGATAGGCAATATTCTAGGCTGCAATAGATATAGAAAAACCTGAGTAGCTCAAGCCAGGCTAAGTGACTATTTGTCGCCACCCCGTTTCGAAGGGGACGCCATTAGGGGATGTCAGCCCATTTCAAAGAGGATGCCATCATCAGCCGTGGCCTGGAAGCAAAGCGCCGGATTCCGGCCAGCAGATCCATTTCGCCGCAATACCACGAAGTTTCATCTTCTGCCGTGAAGAACCTCGTCGACGGAGAGTGTGCAGTTTCTCAATAAAGCCAGCATTCCTTCTCCACGCGGGTTATTTCTCGATCTATATAGTGTCCTTTAATGCAGCGTGAAAATTAGTCGCACATGCGTTCTCCGTACGAGATCGCCTTCTGTGCATGGCGCCATGATCTTTCTGTGAGATTCACGTTCTCATCTGCAAATCTTGCTCCGTGCTGTGCATTCTTGAGCGGCGTTATGAGATGTAGGCCTGAAGACACTAAATCAGTATTATGAATGGCATTTTCGAAAGCACCGTACGTCCAACCATATTTAGCAGTTGTTTCCTTTTACTCAGACTGACAACGGCTATTGTCTTGCTGAAGCAAAATGGGTAAGTCACAAGCGTTGTAGCAGCCCCCTATGGTCCACTGACGGTGCTATCACAGACAAAATACGCAGAAGGCATTACTGATGCGAACAATAGAGCCTTCTACTGCTAGCTTTGTTTGGGACTGAGAAAAATGCGCGGCATTACTCTTTCCGGCATCCCTCGAGAAAAGACCGGGAAATTTACTAGATGAGAGTTTCCGGTTTGCAACTGTGCACAAAAGTTGGGAAAAGGGCTTTAGAGAGGGAGGGAGAAACAAAAATTGAGGACCAGGACGACGTTCCCGTTGTAGGCGTTCACACATGGCGGTGGACTGCAAAAAGCGCAGTAATGCTTTCACGACCTTCCGATATGATTATGAATCCTGTCGACGTTATCGGGAGTACGATGTTATAAGGCCCTGACGCAGTATCTACACATTGTAGTGCTACACCCTGTCTTTAACCCTTTTAACTCCACTGTGCCTTTTGGACATTGTGGACCGAAACCAAAGTAGACTACCTAGCCGAGTATGGTAAACACTTACATTGCTTGAAAAAAAATTAGAAGGCTATTATATAGCCAAATGGCACGACAACGGAAAACCACGCGTAATTTGGCCATGTCGTTTTACGCGGTGCGATTTTTTATATATATATCGTTCTTCGTATAAGATGCACTTACCACGATGACACGGAGAATATCTCGCTTATCTACTAACACAAGCAGCACCAGGCCGCAATCGCAACTGCGGTGGCCCTGTTCCGCTGGCCGTAATACACAGGAAAAAATGAGCCCCTGTACTTCGATTTAGGTGTACGTTAAATAACCCTGAGGTGATTGAAAATAACCCACAGCCCCACACCGCGTCATCTCTCGTAGCCATGGTTCTGCTTTAGGACATTAAAATTCGGTAAGTGAATCATTATGCAGTCTGCTACGTGGCACTAATTTGGAGTGTTGCAACTGTCTGGCTATGCATCGCACCATTTCGTCAACCCAATCTTCAAGCGCACTTGCAATGGGTCTCCTGGGCTATCCGTGTGCGCCTGAAGTCCACCGCTCTCTACGGTTAACGTCTTGAGCCTCGTAGTTAGCTGACACGGTGCTTACCGCATGTATGCACGCTTAGATAATTTTATGACATAACAAAAAATGTTGAGAAGGTTGCACCGATAATAGTTTCGGGTGCCCTTCCGTCAGTGCCACTTTCTTTAACGAAACGTGTCCTCTGAGTGGTCCCAACGGGTTCGTGCTACATTGGTTGTAATACAAAAGGCGATGGCGCCCCGATGTTCCCATGGCGCTAAATATCGCACGTAATATAGCAAATTGCTGTGAGGTCCTCACGTGCTGCTTCTTTCTTTTTTTGAGTCATCTGTTTAGGTGTCTGCCATGTTCCATTAGCCCTTTTTCTTCTTCTTTATGGCATATTCTTATGACCCTAGCTTAGGAAAGCCACGCTACACTTACTCACGGGTAAAACCACGCCCAAAAACAAATTACAGATGTACATCTCCATAGCCAAGAAAATATTGCGCGCAGGTCCTATTAGCCTTGAGTCATTACCAGCCGGGTTTGGGATTAGGAGAGCGCCTGCCATGCAGATTTCTCTGTGGACCCTGCTCATGGATGTTCCTTCTTTCTTAAACGCGAGTCGAATCACCATAGCGTATAACTTATTATTTATTATATGGTGCTAAAGTAAAAGCTATGTATGAGGCGTGCTCTGGTGCTCAAGCCAGTGATTGGGAATATGCAGACGTAGCTCTGACCGGTTGGCTGACAACATGCTCATGTGTAGTTTTCGTCCCGGTGCCTACACTATTGTCGAATGTTTCATGCGCGGGTCAAAGTGAACAGCTTCCGTGAGTGCTGGCAGTGACGTATCTCTAAACGCTTGGCCACAAAGGTAAGCGCAGAACAACGCCGATCACAGGTCAAGTATATAGTTGCGAACACTCGTTTCTCGTTTGGAACGAAAGCATTACAACGTCGAATATAAATTAAAAATGCCCTGTTTCGAGCAATCTCTATGCTTCCGGTTGCCCCTATTATCATTAGAGCTCGTTGAAGATTCACAGCTGCGTCATCCAACTCGCATCTCGTGGTGAACATCACAACCGCTAAAGTGTAGCTTGTATATACGGGTTTCTTAAAGCACAGAACGGATCGTCTACACTGAGCTTCTTTCTCTTAGTATTGACGGTTTACTGTGATTCGTGCTACACTGCTGAACTTCCTTAGTCAAGTTTGGCGATTCAAGCGCGCTTATACCCCCACCTTTCTGTTACAGTTAATTGTTAACTGGGCTTAACTGCGACCGCACACATGTGGGTGGAAAACAGAAGAGGATGAGTCCGCACCTCATCGTATAGGGTTTAACGTTAGAGCTACAAATAGCCTCCGGATTGATTTCGACCACATGGGGTTCTTTAACGTACAGTCGTGAGCAAAAGTTTGTGGACCAAAGGTGCCACGATTTTATTTTTTTTTTTCTTCGCAGCCTGGGCATTCCGGCTGAAATCAAGAGCGCGGCGCGCCTACGTGCACGTGTTTGACCAATACAACGTATTAAGCCAATTCGAGGCCGCGGAGCTGTGCTTGAATATATTTAAATTTTTGGCTGATGCCGTGGTCTCCAAACTTTCGCTCGCGACTGTACGTCTATAGTTACGTGAACGTACGTGAACGAGCGTTCTGTCTTTCTTTTTTTTTTCATTCGCAACCCATCGGAGTGCGGCCACCGAGCATCGAACCTGCAACGTCGTGCTCAGCAGGAGTACGCACTGAGACACCATAGCGGATAATGCAGAAGGTGAATACGCACCATCATCGAGGCACTGTCTCAGAGCCGCTTCGGCTGGCTGGTAGCGGCAGCGGCCGTGGAACGTCTCCCACGAAGTCTCCCACTCGGAGCCGTATGCCTGCGCAATCACGCGAGCGCGCCAGCAACGTCAGGTGAAAGCTACGCAGGCACAGACTAAACGCTGCGTAACTTGTAGAGAGCGGCGCGGTTGCCTCCGTGGCTTGACCTTTGCCGCCTTTCGAACTGATGCCGTTAATTCCAATGCACTCTGCAGGCAAGGAAGGAGCTAGTACTCACGGTTATGCCGAGCGCCTGCGATATCCCAACGAGCTGTTTGTTTCTTTCAGCGTAACTATTTTCGGGGCCCGTGAATGTTAGCTCGCCGTTGGCTTCTCGCCATGAAAGTTTATTTAGGCAGTCTATTATAAAATCTATAGACGTTTTTTTTTGAAGTCTATGAATTGACTATAGAAAGCTTAGGAACTCAATTATTTTTAATGCATTAGAAGTGTCAAAGTGGAAAAAAAGTGCGTTTGTGTGTGAAGTGTGGAAAGCCGGTCACGTAGTATATGTATGTACGGTATGTACGGTATGTACGGTATGTACGGTATGTACGGTATGTACGGTATGTATGTATGTATGTATGTATGTATGTATGTATGTATGTATGTATGTATGTATGTATGTATGTATAATAATAAGCCAACAATCACACCAAAGACAGCATAGGGGAAATTATCGAAGTTCCTGACTGAATTAAAGAAATGATAGATAACTGAAAATGAAAGTGGATGAAAAAAACTACTCTATATATATACTATATACATAAAAACTACTATATATATATATATATATATATATATATATATATATATATATGATGACCGTTTCAAAAGTACTAGATAAACAATGCGCGCAAAGTTACACAGTTGCTTTGTTTCAGGGCTTTCAAAAATTGACAATCACTTAAGTATTCTTAGGTGATTTCAATGCGAAAGCATTATGGCTTGTCTAATTAATTGGTTATGTCCATGATACGTGACGTCATACATTATCACGAGTCCTTCACAATTCTACCTTAATCTTCTTTAATCCACCTTACTCTAATTTGTACCAACCTTAATCCACTTTAATCCACCTTAATTCACCGTGTTCTAAATTGTACCAATCTTAATCCACCTTAATCCACTTTACTCCACCTATCTCTAAATTGTACCAAACTTAATCTACCTTAATTCACTTGATTCCAATTTTATCATCATCAACAGCCTATATTTTATGTCCAGTGCAGGACGAAGGCCTCTCCCTGTGATCTCCAGTTACCCCTGTCTTGCGCTAGCGTATTCAAACTTGCGCCTGCAAATTTCCTAACTTCATCATCCCATCTGGTTTTCTGCCGACCTCGACTGCGCTTCCCTTCTCTTGGTATCCATTCTGTAACCCTAATGGTCCACCGGTTATACATCCTACGTATTCCAATTTACTTCACCTTTATTCACTTTACTCCACGTTAAGTCACCTTACTCTACCTTGTTCGAACTTTAATTCTGTATTACTGCTGACGTCCTAAAAGACGCTGATGAGGTCACTGATGATAATGACTTTTGGTACCACTCGTCGCCCACAACGCCAGCTTTTCTGCTTCATGGGACCGATCATGCTATCGCGTTAAACAAAGGCAAGCGCGGTACCGGAAAACACGGTGCAGCGCTCACCCGCAGGCACATCCTCTGGCACTCGATGGTGGCGGCCCTAGGGCAGCACTGGAGCTTGGCTCCGTCGGCCGGCAGAAGCTGCGAAGACGGCCCGCTGCGCCAGCCTAGCAGACACTGCCACAGGCGCTCCTGCACCAGAACCGGGCATCAGTTAACACGCTTGCGACATCTCTGAGTAACACAGGCGTTTTGAAACAGCTCGGGCTATATAGCCTAAGTCATACACGATATGTGCGGCACAGTGTGCATCGTTAAGAGACACGAAGAGAGCGGCGTGGATCAGAGAGCAAACGGGCAGAGCGGATATTGTATAGCGGACAAGTGCGCGTAACATAGGTGAATAGTAACGTCGTCATATCTGCCAGCGTTTAGGTTCACAGCTTTGAGTTGGGGACAGGAGAAGTTCAAGCTGCCTGTGTCCGAGGGGCTTGCGAGTGGTTCTAGCTGCAGTAGGAAATACGCTTTTCTCATGTGGCCGATACTGTTCCAGTGAATCCGGAGCGTTTCACGTCTCCGCCGTGCTCCACGCTGAACAACCAGCAGCCAGTTGAAGGCAGCGCTCTGTTAGTGATCAGTAAGTGAGTAGGGGTTTGAGCGCCGAATCTATAAATCTTGTACTCTGAAATAAACTGTTGTCACTATTCCTATAGCTTTGCTATTCGCTCTAACACATGTGGCCGGCACCGACTCTGTGGCCACCTGTTACGCTCCAACATGCTTGTTCAGCCTATAGGCCCAACACACAAAGCCTATTGAAGACCTTGATACCAATATATTTTCTTTTCCTTACAAATGGTTCTTATGAGTGTATGTCGCAGGGCTTGTTTGTGCATGAATGCGGTATACTCTGATGTTTCACTATTCTGTGAAACATACCTGCACGCACGTGCCGTGACAGCTCCTGTATACTTTGGTCCTTCCAAAAAATTTTACTGATCTTTGCAGTGCTATTATCATCGCAAGAAAAAGTTTAACGGATATTACATTTGTGAGCATCGCTCCTATTTTGACCTGTTTTGAATGACTTGCTGTGAAGATGTCGAGTGAGTGATACGGCTGTTCACATTAAAGATCACGCCAGAACGTGTGCTTCAATAGCCGTGGCAAGCAATTCCAATACAAAAATAAAGGAGACGCAACGTTTACTGGCTTTCCGCGTGAAATGTAAAACATTTTCAATGGGCCTATAAGACACTATAGCAGCAGCAGCCGCCACCGAAGCCGCACTTTAAGTCCAATGCAGCGCGAAAGCCTCCCTGTAAGTCCAGTTTACACCTGTGCTGCATAAAGCTCTAATCCATCCTACGCCAACAAATCTCAACGAGGAAAAAGCAAGGTGAGGAAAGGCAGAGAGAACGCTCTAATTCTCTGCCGCCCTCGACTGATTTTAAATTCCCTCGGAATCACTAATTAATCATGATATTTTAATAGATAACACGTCATCTGTCCTACGCACTGGATGACCTGTTCAGCTCCGCTTTTTCCTTCCTGTCAAAAACTGACATGAACAGCATTAAGGGCATACTGGTATGCAACACAGACAAGGATCATACGTACGGAGACTTCATATGGGCTTCACTGCAGTACAATTGTGTAATGTGGTAATTTAGGCTTCACCGCAGTACAGTCGTGTAATGCGGTAAATTATACACAACGAAATGCGGCGGAGGAAAGTGAGAATTTGCGCAAGTACAAAGTGCAAACAACGTGTTATTATTTATCTTACTTTGTCCGCGCCTCCAGGACATCAAAGGACAACGGAGACAATAACTGGAGCCCGGACTGGTTACTGCTTTGATCCCCTCGCTGCCCCTTGTGTACCCTGAATATCCTGCTCCACCCGATTTATTGTATAATATCAAGTGCTCTCCTGAGGCCTATTAGTTTGTCGGTATTACGTTTATTTTCGCATGGCTAAATTATATCACCGCAATACATATCTGTATTACGGTGAAGCTTACTAAAGCACATTTGTCGTTAGTGGAACGCATATTGGGGCCATGCCGCACCAACCATCCTCAAAGACAAAGATTAGGTCTTCCTGCGACGTTTTTAATTGTCTTGTGGCACCAACAGAGGATGCCACAGTTAGTTTGGGACTTGACATCACTCACGTGCAGGCCTGGCGCGGCGCATCCCCCGGCCAGAAGGGCGTCCACAGCATCTTCATCAGCAGTGCACGTCATCGCCTGCCACCTCCTGCGGACGTAGCACTCGCAGGCAAGCGTCGCGACATTGTCCGCTGGGAGCTTGGGCGCAGCAGTGCAGCTCTGCGCAAACGCGCAACAACGACGTTACGGTTATCACGCACTTGGTATCCGTGCCGAGAGCGGAATTGTTCGTCCGTTCATGTTTTTCGATGAACTGGCTGCACAGAGGTAACATTGCTCAGGAAGACTTGTTTAAAAAGAAAATCATTAAATCACTCCGAGGTTTAACGTCTCATAGGATGTTCGAAATTACGCCGTGTATAGTGGAGGACACCGGCTCGATTTTAAGCACCTGTAAGTCTGCACAAACGAGAATTTTATCAAAGTTTTTATTTATTCATTCATTAAAAATAACACACAAAGCACTTTCGTGGGATATTAAAGCCTGCTGAATAGCGCAAAAGAGGGTTTTCTGATTCTTATTTGATTTACAGAGGAAATTTTGATTTTTTAAATGCGCTAGGACGACTCAACAGCGATTCTCACGCCGTTCAGAAGATGCAACCGAACTTCCTTCGTCGACTTACAATGAAATAAAGGCTGCCTTTCTTAGGGACGACTGACCTGTGCGAGCGCCTTTGACTGCGTGACGCCGCTCCGTCGCCTGAAAAAGATGACTGCGTCTTCCCTTCTCTCTCTCTCTCTCTCATCTTTCTATTGCGCTATTCTCATCCTTTCTCCGCCGTAGGTCAGTAATCGGACGCCTCTTCTGGTTGCTATCCCACTCCCTCTTTCATCTTTCTTTTTCTGTTGATGGTTGGCTAACGGCTCCTCAATATGCAGAGGAGGACAATAGCGACAGATGGAAAAGGCCTTCGCGGAAGTCCAAAGAAGTGTTTAGACCCTACACAGTGAGAGCGCTTACTATGAGGCTGCTTGGTGGACGTGACGTTCCGCAGGCAGCGTACCACTTGGGGCTCGGCGCACGGCTGACCCTCTTCTTGCCTGTGCTGCTGCAGCCGCCTCAGCTCCCTGTTCCCGTTGTCGTTCTCGCGTTTCAGCTGCTGCTCTTCGCTCTGCGCTCTGTTGCACGCCGGCGACGGCAGGCGGCCGTGCTGGCCAGGGCGCAGCAGCTCTCGAGACCGCGCCGGCCTGGCCGCTGCAGGGCGCCCAATCCTGTGCCGCGCGCCACGCAGCTCTTTATCGTGCATTTTATTTCATTCGTAGCGAAGTTCATTTCATTACGTAGTGTAGGTTCCGGCAAAGTGCGAGCTCTGATCACGCGTTCAGTGGCAGCCTAGACCCTTTCTTTGCTTACATAGTTCCTGGAGGACTTCCGGTTAAGCCCTCTGGAACAACACGAGTTACTTTAGTCTATAAGTATATAGGACTCTCTAGCTGGTACCAGTTCTGCTGCGGAGTTGGAGTATCTGACAAGTGAATGTTATTAAGTACAAAAAAGCCCATACACATGAGCTAGACGCATGGCGTACGTTCTTTATATCTGAACTCATCAAGACCAACTGTCTACGGTATACTATGCGACAAAAATTTTCCATTTTTCTTGGTTAATTTGAATGTCAAAAATGCTGGACAGGAAGTTTTTTTTAGGGTCCTGAACACACTGATGCCACGGAGCGGATAAATGGTTCTATAGTTTTGATTACCCTAAGGGTCCTCCTGGGCATTCCCTGGTGTAGGGGTGGGGTTACAGATCATTAAAACAAATGAACTGAAGTGCAGAAATTACACATAAGTACGAGGAAAGTGACAACAAAACAAGTTACAAACACGTATACAATGGCATAGAAAATACTGATAAACGGGGAGAAAGCTGAACTTACAATGAATGGAATCCACACATCAATCAAGCAGGTATAGCACAACGTGTAGCGGAACAACCAAAAGACTTAAGTTCACCACTAATCTTCCGTGCACATTTGACATTGATGTATTTATTTCGTATTTAAGGCATACATGTCTACATGTGGGCATGTATACGCATGTAAGCATGTAAAGTTGTGAGCAAAGCTCTCAAGACCACAGATGCTGTGAATTTCAATTTTTTTTTCTTAAAAGCCTGGACATAAGTGGTACAACCTACGTGCGCCTGGTTGACTCCGTCGCAATGCAGTGAAATTATTCCAGGTTTCACGGTTGTTTTAGAAGAAATTTTAATTTTTCGCTGATGTCATGGTCTCTAGACTTTAGCGCTAAAGACAGTACATAGGCATGACCACTATGTATATTTCCCATGCAACACCTGGAATAGCATACGAGGCCATCTACTAGGCAAGCATCTTTTCATTACTGTATTAGCTCCTCTCTGTCTTCATACATTGGAAGCGCGGCCATTTTGTGCGGTGCCATTCGCCGTCAGTTTCCTTTTTTTATAGCGATATTTCATGGGCTGACGTGTAAATTTGTCTGAGCTGCTAGAGCTGCAGAGCTGACGTGTAAATTTGGTCTAGTGAGCTAGCTACTCACTCACTCACTCACTCACTCACTCACTCACTCACTCACTCACTCACTCACTCACTCACTCACTCACTCACTCACTCACTCACTCACTCACTCACTCACTCACTCACTCACTCACTCACTCACCACAACACAACACAACACAACACATCATAAAAAAGGCGCATTTGTTAAAAGAACTCACCGCTACGGCCCTCGAGGCAGACCTGCAGGTCAAGCTCGTCGCTTCGTCGGCACCACGGTTCCAGGTCGTCAGCTGAACGCGCCTGCACGCAAGCAAAGCGGAGGAGTTTATTCAAGTGCTCGAAAGAGTAAAAAAATATAAATATTTAAACTCCATGCTGTCGAGCTTTTGACAAAAAGTTAAAAAAATAAGTAAACTTGATCGAGAAAAAGATCAAAAATATAAAAAAGAAATATTGACGTTCCCCGCGATCATGTCTGACCTCGAGGTGTCTATGGCAAAAATTAAACGACCACTCAGCTAATTGCGAAGTCGACGAGAAAATAAACATGCACTGTCAAGAGGGCCACCCTTCCAGCACAACACAACAGTTCACGTCGCCTGTCGCGCGGTCATCCTCGCCACTTTTGGTTGACTCGCCCGGCAGGCGAGTAAAGTGCCTGTAAATTGCTACCGCAATAAAATAATCGTTACAAAGTGTAGCCTTCGAATTATTTCTTTACTGTCACGTCGACGGCTCTGAAGTAAACACCGTGTGGTGTAGGCTAGTTTCTTTTAACAGCGGAGCTGTTCTTAGTCGAGCGTGCGCTGTCGATGACGGCGCCGTCACGCAGGAGCAGTGCCGGAGAGGTCACGTGACCCGCTCATCGGGAGGAGAGGAGCCGACCAATCGGAGCGCGCGCCGGGGAGGAAGAGGAGAGGCGCCGGGGTATAAAAAATCTTAGCGCGTTGCGGGGGATGGGACGCGTCGGCGTCCACAGGCGAAGGCGTTCCTAGCGCTTTGCGGGGGATGGGTCGAAAACAGTGAATTGGACGTTCATGTCTCACTAATAAAATGCAGCCAGTTCCACGAAATGAAATGTGTAGAAACAGCGGAAATGTGGTCGTTCCTTCGGTTTAAAACGAAGACTACCACAGCGAAAAAAAAAGAAGCATACGCGACAATCGCAGAAACGGAACGACCACAGCTCCGCTGTTTCGACAGATTTCACTTCGTGGAACTGGCTGTATTTTTTTCTACATTTATTTTATATAGGTTATGTTCTTCACATCGAACAATAACAAATGGATCTGTTAGAGAAATCAACTGCTACTGCAGCAGCACTAGAATGATCAGTTCCTGCTCATAGCGTGCCATGCATCGAAACTGTAAGACAGCTAGCTCCAGATTCCGTGTGGAGTGCAGGTCTCCTACCTGCAAGCATGCCCGGCGGCATCCCTCCAGTCGGGCTCGCTGGCAGCAGGGCCTCCCGTACCAGCGCTCGGCGAGCTCCAGCTCTGCGTCAGGCGTCGAGAGAGGCATAGTAACTGACGACGTTTGTCTGACGCAAACACACACACACACACACACACACACACACACACACACACACACACACACACACACACACACACACACACACACACACACACACACACACACGCACACCACACACACACACACACACACACACACACACACACACACACACAATGGTAGTTAACTCAAGTGTCTCGTCAATGACGGCAAACTAAGCAAGTACTGCGGTAGGTTGTTGTCACCTATCACGAAATCTTTACGCGAAGTCAAGCAAGGGACATTATTTGTATCATCACGCACGTTGCATATAGTGGACAGCAGACATCTCACTGACTAGGGTGTCACCAAGAAGCGGTATATCGTCACGTTGTGGCGACGGTGGAAAACAAGGCAGAGCCAGAACTCATAGTCGCAAATTCAACTCTTAATTGGGCGAACTTGCGCCACCATCAGAGCACACCGATAGCAGTAACTATAGTCATCGGTCGTCACAATCTGAATTACGGGTCAAGTGCGTCGTCTGTTTGTACGTGGCTCATCATAAATTCCAGCGTAATCGTTGGTGCTCGCGTGCGTTCCGGAATGTACAGGGTGTCCCAACTATCATGCACCAAAATCTAAAAATATGCAAATGCCACACAGCTGGACAGAAACAAGGTGATGTTGTTTGCCGTCGCTGGGAGATACCCAGATTATTTTTTACATTCCGCGCAATTCCATAATTAGTCTTAATCAATTAATCAACTTCTCAAATATTATGATTACATGAAAACTTTCAAGGAGAAAATTGTAGAGCAACAAGAAAAACTTCCGACACAACTTTTTGTTGCTCAATACATGCTAGATAAAATTGTTTTCCCGAGCGTGAAAGAAGCCCGCGAATGCACGCAAGATTGCCGCGTCTGAGCAGTATAAGATGCTTTCTAATGCATTGATATCTTACTATTTTTCGTCCTTTTCTTGCCGACAGCAATCAACTTGCAATCCTTGCTGTTTCCCCAGTGGAATCAATGTGTTAACAAAAGATAGAAGTCACATTTTGAAACGATGAACGGCTTACTGACGTTCTGCTTACGAAAACGTCAAATGTTACCAAAAAGCAAACGCTTTCCTCGTGTGCAGAGTTTCGATGGCTCGGACTAGGCGTATAAGGAGCGTGTACGGATCGTTGAATGGCACGCAGCGTCGGTCTAGTTTTACGGTACGTTCTGTTAAGTTGAGACAGACGAAAGCGTCCTTTTTTTTTTCTCGCATGCGGAAGCAAAAGCGCATCGGAAACGACGAAAGTAGTAACTACGAGTCATCGTTCTCGAATTGCTTACTCATAAGCCCTTTCCGTAGTCCCTCCCCATTGACTGCTCTTACTAAGCTCCTTTGCGTATAGATGCTACATTCATGCCGCTCGTTCGCGCGATGCGATCGTAACACGGTTTCGGCGCACTCAACAGCTCTCGCTCATTCGCGAGCAATCGGGGCACGTTTTCCGCGCCACTGCCAGCGCACTCGACAGGCTTATAAAGACTGTCAAGAGAGCTCTGCTCGCTATGGCGCGGAAAACCGTGCAATGATCACTCGAGGATGATCGAGATGAATATGAGAAGCGTGGGGGGAGCGAAGCCGGGGGGCCGTTAGCTGAGAAGGCGTGCGGGAGAAACTGCAGCGTATACGTGCACTTAGACTCGCTCGCATGCACACACACAAAAGCGCACACAGACGCACGTACGCCCAGACAGACGACTCGGGAATCGTTAGTATTACTTTAGCTGTTCCCTGTGAATGCTTTTGCCCCAGTTTCGAATTTGTAAAGCCCCCTCAATCGACGCGGATCACCAGGCTCATTGAGAACGCTATATGAACTAAATCTTGTGAAGGCTAGCTGTATATATTTGCTTATTTTTTTCCTCCGGGGGGGGAGGGGGGGTAGTAAACCGTTAACACATAGAATTTGGTGCTGTAGGCGTTGTAAGAAGCAACCGCAGGTGCCCCTGCGTGTCGGGCAAGAAAGTACGACAAAATGAGGTCTCCATCGCTTGTGCGATCTATACATGTATGCGCCCACTGCATGTGGGACCGGCGTTGGTTCTCATTTGCATCACGGGCTTGGAATAAAGACATCTTTAGGCCGCACGACCTGCAGGATTGGAGGAAGGGATCAGTTCTCGTAGCCTATCGCTTTGCAGCCCTGACGGCGGACCAAGTTTGATTGCTCCATGTCATTTATATGATATTTAAGCTGTATAGGCTGTGGACATTCCGTAGCTAATATACCACGATATCCTGAGGGTAAAAGGTAGCTCCCTCCTAAAATAATGTTCGTTGGTTTGTTCCAGTGAGGTGCTGTAAATGACTGCGCGCCGGCGAACATGTGTCATGGATACCACTAGTAGAGAGTGAGTCACATGGCACACATGAACTGGTTGTTTGAGAGCTCTGTCGGAGTGATTCGATGGACGCGCAGTACTACAATGACGCCGAATTACCCAGACGAAGGATTTTAGCGCTTTTGCGTCTTTGGCAACACCGTGGAGAGTGCTTACTGCCACGATAAATCTTAGGTAGTTTGTTAACCGACCTTTGAAACTTCGCAAAGGTTCTCCAAAACGACTAATTGAATGTGCTATTAGTGTCGCTTGAGCTAACATTTCTTCCCAACCTCATAGGGACAGTTTATATATAGAGCTCGTGAGGACCATCGCTGTATGCTGTCAGAGCGTGAAGATTCCAAAATGAACTGTCGCATGTTACTTCGGATCTGTAGTAACATTCCGCGGGATTATACTTCTCACGTGAACGTGAGGCATGATTTTCGCAAAAGCGACACCAGAGGCCGCATTCTGGAACGATTTCTTTACATTCCTTTTTTACCTTCGTCATTAGCTCAAAAAGTCGCACACCCTCTACCTCCGGCATCGGCCACTAAACGGGAAGGATGATCGTAAATGTATGGAATCGAAGGAAAATAATCCTTACGGAATACGGCTTCATGGCGCGCATTCTCAGTGCGATCACTTTCAGGGATACTTCCGCCCATCCGTGACATTATGACCAGCGCGACGCCTCTATGAAGAAACGGAATCCTGTCGACGGTTAATCCATTCAACGGGCACAGAAAGAAGTATGCCAGTAAAACAATCCATCGAGTACATACGGTCCCAGAGAGGCAGCTGTGACGGAATTGACAAACCCGTTGGTACTACGTAAGAATCCTTTCTAAACGAATTGTCATTGAGGAATCATGTTAACTACACGTGATGAACCGTCCTTCCGAACTAAATGCTCTGTAAATTAGACTTTTTATCGGCGTAAAGCAAGTAATTTCAATTGACCGACCGACCGACCGACCGACCGACCGACCGACCGACCGACCGACCGACCGACCGACCGACCGACCGACCGACCGACCGACCGACCGACCGACCGACCGACCGACCGACCGACCGACCGACCGACCGACCGACCGACCGACCGACCGACCGACTGACTCAACATTCATTCATTAATTCATTTAACAGCACCCTCAAAAACGTCTACCAAAGCAAAAATTTTGAATCAAGTTAAACTGGAAGATCAAACTTTTGGAACAGCCAATAGGTGACTTAAACTGAGTTCAAGTGCTTCGAAAGACGAGAAAAAAACGGTAAGTCGAAAGCCTGGTGGTGACACTTGCTTGAAGTTTCAGTACGTCAGCGCAAGGACTCGTGAGACACGCGACAGCGCCAGACCGACGCTAACGTATACTAGACAGTAACTACGCCGCTCGCGAAAGTAAACGAAGATACGCCTCGCGAGTTTTCGCAGAGATTTTCAACACAGGCAAAAACACAGACTCACAGCGCGTGAGTCTAAAACGCGAAAATTGCATGATAAACGCAAAGTACAGAACAACGATGTAATCGGCACCGCATGCTCGGTTGCGCTGTTCTTGAATGCAAGTCTGGCTTTTATTTTGTTCACGAATATTATCTTTTTTTTTCTTCGGAGCAAGCGCAGGTGTGTTCCGGAATATTAATTCGGATATCAAGCTTAATTTTTTTGATGGGAGCAGAGAGCTAAGAAAAGAAAGAGGCCTAATGGTAAACCAGATGAACGTCACATCTTCTGCACCTTACTTTGAGAAAATGGAGGGTGGGGGAGGCTGCGAAGTGTAAAAAGAAGAGAGGAATGATGTTTGCCTGCGATAATAAAGGCTAATACGAGAGTGATAGGTTAGGTTGCTGCTTTAGTGTTTAAGGCATAGTTTCCGAGAAGTTAGCTCCGAGTAAAACGCGCAGCTTGCAAGTAAGATGCCTTAGCTAAGTAACAGCTTACACGTAGTTTAAGCTCGAAAGACTCTTGCTAAAGTGCACGCCGCATTGGCTATAGCTATACGCGTGTACAGCGCAGCACAGGCACTGGTGCGTCGTCGACCGCGGCAGGCGGGGTCCCCCTTTTAAATTGTTTCGTCCTGGCACATGCGCCCGCCCCGTTTACCGGAGGGTTCTTCGTTTGCGTGTGCGAGCACGTGAAGCGTTCGGCGTTAAAGGCGGAGAGACGGAACGCGCTGACTCCGCAACCGGGTGCAGGCTATTCTCGGCGCAACCGTGGCGGCCGGAGGAGCCCTCATCGCGACAGGCAGAGCGGAAACGAAGCAGCCGAGCATGTTGAGGCGCAGGAGCGGGCGATTAAAGAGCGAGCGAGGAGGAGAATCGCGCTCCGAAACGGGGGAACCCGGCTTCTGGGCTGCTGCTGCTGCTGCTACGGGAGACGCTCCACCCTTTTGTGCAGCCCTTCTGTGCAGCTTAACATAGAACGCGTTCTGCAGTTCCTCTGACGTGCGTCAATACGAATTCAATAGCTAGCGAACACTCGGCTATACAGAGAGAAAGAGAGAGAGTGTATGCGTGTCGTGTAACAGACTATATTCACGTGTGCGAGAAACCGCGTCCGGAGTATTACTATCAGAACGGAGTGAGCGCTTGCTTGCAACTCGTTTTATGGGAGTAAGTGCCTGTCAGATGTTTAGCTCCGTCATCGAGAATTGTCACACACCTCGCAACACAGCGGACGTGCTGCGTCGGAGAACGTAAAAGACTCTCGATAGCGGAGCTAAATTTGGGGAGAAACAATTACTCCGAGCATCACCAGCATTCCTCCCGTGCGACTCCCACGAAGTCCATTCTCCCGACGGGACACACGTGTCCTTGAACCCAAGTTCGACTTCTAGCTTTGCCGCGATCTTTCCAGGGTGAAGAAACCTTGTTTTCGGAGGCCTCGGGCTTCGGTGGCCTCGACGCCTGCTGTCACCTGCGCCTGCAGGCGTGTCTAAAGCTGACACGAACGAGTCCTAAGCGCCGGCTCCCTGCGTCTAGGGCGAACATTCATCATGTTCTGTGGCTGTGGCCTGAACATGTAAACTCCGCATATTAGGCTCAAGATGCCCAGCAGGTTAAACTCAAGCCTAATGTGCTCCACTAGAAAGCATATAAGAACTCTCGACAATGAAGTCAAATCTAGTGTGTACATGGTGATCGGCGCCGCTGGGCAAGCGCTGCAAATTCGGCGTAAGAAACTCGTGCACTTAGTGGGTGGCTTCAAGCACCTGCAGTGCACAGTGTTTCCAGAACTTGCAATGCGTTTTATTCGTGCGACTGCGGACGTTACTAGTCGAACACACAATCTCTGAAGGCCGCTCTGCACTTGCACTCCGACTCGGGCTTGAAACTGCGTGACATCCTTGGCCTCTGGAGAAGCACCGCCTGCGCTTTTCTACGCGTAACGAAACAGCGCGTGATTAAACTTTGCGAATGGCTTTAGCGTGTGAATGCATATATCTGGATTGTATGGTGCCGTGTGTGTGTGTCTTTACAGCCAGGCTGTATAGCGAAGTCCCATAACGGTCTTGCGGCGGCGGCAACGTATGGCGGCGCGGTCCGTATCGAAGAGGAACATGTACAGTACATATTAGAAAGCGGAGCCGGTGCAATAACGCAGGCGTAGCATTTAGGAACATACATCGGATATAGCGGATGGTATAGAAGTGCTAATCTCGGATAAAGTGAAACGTTTGAAAATACTCGTATGTAGCGAAGAAATTGCGTCGATATTGGTGAGGCGTTTTCTGTCTCGGGTTGATTACAGAGCTGTTTCTTAAAGTGGGCACAAGACTTCGACTATAGAAAAGAAGTACACTGGATATACGAGACGTATCAACACACCTCGAGTATAGCGAAAAGTGGCGCCGGATACTGTGTAACATTTAGCTTTGCGTATACAGCGGAGAGTATGCAGGTACTAAGCTCCGATATAGTATAAAGCGCATGAACATAACTAGGATAAAGCGAATTATCTGCATCAAACATAGGGAAGCGTTTTCAAATACTGAACTGGGTGTCGGTAGTTGAATATTTACGACTTCCGAAAGGTGTGAGAAATCCAACTTTCAGCTGCCGTTCAGCTGAACGGTCACTAGGTCAATCGACAGAGAGCGAGCTGTTTAATGATTCCAAGAGATGCTTGCCTGGCGGCATGCCTAGCCTGCCTAGCCAGGTGGATAGGGTGAAAGATGAAAAATGAAAAGATGTGCACAGTTCAGAACAAAGATACACAACACACACAGCACTTAACACTCATCCATATGGCGTCTCACTGAGACCAGTGTCTCTAAGAGAACACAAAAGTGCCTTTGTTACACTAGATGCAAAGGCAGGCCTAGTCCATGAGCCAAGGACGTGTTTTCATTCAAAGGATCACAGTTGGTGAGTGTTGAGTGCGGATAATGGCCGTTCTTTGTAGTGTATATCTGTCTTTCACGTATGAGTTTCTCGGAGTTGTCTTACATCTGTAAAGGCTCTTCTTTTTTTTTCTTGCTTTTTTTAATGTAATCATTGTATATATTTAGTTCTTCCCCAAAACTTGGAATAGCTTATGCCGGGCCTTCAGCCACGAGAACATCTCCAGCTCTTTATTAGTCAGCATTTATAACCAACATGTGCAGACAGCCCTCAGTGCACGTATCTTATATAGAGCGCAGGTGCAGTGCGCTCAGAACTGCGTTTGCGACGTCTGTTAGTACTAGGCCGCCGGTTCCATACAAAGTGCTTTAAGCATGTTTTGCCAGATGAGCTGATTGTTGCTATTTGTGCTACTCGCTATAAGCAATTGGCTCCTACTGCTCATTTAAAAAAAAATATTAACGATAGCGCCCTACGCTAGGCAGGTCTCGACAGTTGCCGAAATGCAAAGCGATGACGTGCCTTATCACCTCGCGAGGCTTATCGGTTCTCTGCAACGGCTGTCTTCGCTGCACAGAGAGCAACATGGCTCGCGGCAAACTAATAATGCACCCACGGCTGAAAGATAAGAAAGAACTGTCTCAACCTAGCGACTTCCACTAGACGCTGCAAAGAACGCCATCAGGCTCTAAGCAAGTATGCTGGGAACCTTTACAGGGTTGTCAGGAGCGAAGTCTAGAGACCATGGCATCAGTAAAAAAAAAATTAAACTAAAAATTTTAGAAATCTAGCACAGCAGTGAAAAGTGGCATGTCTCATTGCATTATATTGGTCAGACAGGCGCACGCGTAAGCAGGCGCACCACCTGATTTTATAGATGCAAAGGCAGGCCTAGTCTATGAGCCAAGGACGTGTTTTCATTCAAAGGACCACAGTTGGTGAGTGTTGAGTGCGGCCCCGCGCAGAAACGAAAAAAAGTCGCGGCATCTTTGGTCTCCAGAAATTTTGCTCGCGGTTGTACATTCCTCGTTTAAGGACGACAGCCAATTAACAATGAAGCCATTGTCACGTTTGTTCAACGTTACCGAAAGATTTGGTCGATATGACACGTTAAACAGACACCTATTGATCAGTCTTCGCATCGTAGCTGAGCTGTAGTCAGTGCTTGAACTCTAAACAAGTGTACCTTTTTAAGAGTGAACTACGCTGCACCCGGACCTCTGGACCCGAATCCTGGGGCCTGGCTACCGGCCTGCATTATCGATTAAGTACGTGAACGTGACGATTGGAAATCGAATCCTTGACGCGAGACCGCAAGAAGGGTATTGCATCGACCGTTGTCCACGCAGGTTCGCTGAACCCCATGGCAGCCGAGAAAAAAAAAATTAAATTGTTCGCTGTCTAGAGGCATAATGCCTGCTATTTACAAGTTAAAGTGGGTTCGCCAAAGACATACCGTAACTGCGTAGCGCACGTTGCAATCCAGCTTAGGTATAACGCGGTGAATATTTATTTAATTTATTTTGCCATCCTAACCACGACTTTCTCGGGCACGATATTCGAAAACAATGACATGGCCTCCGCGACTGTAGTCGCGGTGCACTATGTGCCAGAAATTTTGCAGTCTGTGTTAAAAGAGCGTCACTGCTTCCAAGACAGTCGGTAGATCACTGTGCGCATCCCGCGCACAGTCACTGAAACCGCCGTGTATCTCAATTCACTCGACGAGTCCTTTATTCCTGCCCCTCGCTGAATGCTTCCTGCAGAAAGTCATTTGTCCAGTAACACAAGAGAGAGCGAAGAGAGTGAAAAGGGGGGATGATTTCAGTGTTCGAGCATCCTCAGTTCTAAAGCTGCGTAATAAAACATGGCGCGCAGTCGAGAACTCAAGGCGAAGGCGCACTTTACAGCAGCAAAAGAAAGGAAGACGTATAATATAGAAAACCCCCTCAAGCGTCATTTTTTTTTTTTTTTTTGCTTTCCACTGTAAACTTCGTACACTGTAAGGTGAGCTCGAAGACACCAAGTTATATTCTGAGGACCTCGTAGTGGAGTTATACGACGCCACCACGCCCATATAGAAGAGAGATGATCGCTCCCGAGTCCCCATCTCGACAGTCTGGCTGCACCGACACACTTCCTATACTCGTATACACGAAGCCAAGCTCGCAAAGTCGGGTCAAGTGGTGCCTGGAATAGTCGGGAGCCACAATGCCTGCTTCGAATCATTCTCCGACGTTCCATCGCCCGTAGCCGCAAATACCCATCGCGCATAGACGACCGGCGCGGCGTAAACACTTCCACCGCGCACAGGAAACGGTTCGACCTTCCTCTTCCCTCGCGTATTCCGTTCTCCTTTCCCTCTCACGAGCGTCTCGCGAGTGCGCATGCGCGGCTGTTTATTCCCGTCGATGTGGATTCTGTCGCGCGGAATGCAGGATGCGAATTCCGCTCCCAAGACAGTTTTTTTTTTTTTTTTCCGTCTTATCTGGTAACATCTTAGTGGCAAGAGAAGAGGCGTAGGCGGATTCGTGTTTATTTGGTTGCTTCTTTTTACGCGCACATCGCTTTCCGTAAAACTAGTAAAACGTTGCTGAAGGATCGCGGCCATGTTTATTTCAACGAGTGCACGTCGTGCACGCATTTCTTGTCGGCGTTCGCTTGCGTGCGACAACGACAGAAAGAAAGAAAGAAAGAGAGAAAGCAAGAGAGAAAGAAAGGAAGAAAGAAAGAAGGAAAGAAACAAACAAATGAATACATAAAGCATGCTCAATTCGTGTGAGTACATGCCCTGTGGTGTCAGCATTCACTTCTTTCATTTGTGTTGTTTCTTCAATACGCGCGGCAGTCTTCACAGTACACCAAGTATAGATGGTCTTGGTTACAATAAAATTTCAATTAGAAAGGTAATATATATAAAACTATGCTTTCAGTGAATAAGTGATTGGCATCTGCGCATTGAGTGTTTACAAAAGACAGAATAACCTATAATATGCCTTTCCGCAGCGATGACCAGTGAAGAACACGAAAGCCTATCGAGCTTTTTACTGGCCTTCACCGAGTAGGAATCAATTAAAAGAAAGAACGAACGAGAGAGAGGAAGCCTTGATTTTACGTCCGAGAAGATCGGCGTACGGACGACGAGCCACGGTCACTATTTTTATTATTATTTCGGAGTTTTTATCGCCTTGTTTCTTCTCGCTCTCTGCCGCACGATTATCCTCCTTCAAGACGGAAACGGCCCACATTTCTCACCGCGCTGTCCACCCCAAGTGCGTCACGCGCCGTTGCCCCGAACAATGGCTCGCCTAAATTTGATTTCACCGCGCTTTACTGCGCGTTAAAATATGTACGCTCGCCGAACCAGCACGTGGCGTGTTGTTGAACGGGGGGAGGAGGGGGGGCTGAGCGAGATAGGTGAGAAGCGCCAGCTGTTCCCCTATAGCCGTGGGGCGAGACGCAGCACCGGCAATTTTAGGCAACGCGTTGAGGGCGATGACTGGGGCCCTGCTTTCTGAAGGAAGTATTTTCGCTCTTCGCTAAAAGACCATCAAGTTTTCGCCTCTCGGCGGAGTAAAGCACAGCCTGAGGGGCTGGAGAAGAGGCGCTCCGGGACATGAAATATTGTGCACGAAAGACGCTGTTCAGGTTGCGGCTGCAGTCTATATGTCTGCGTGCGCGTGTGTGTCTGTGCGTACGTACTTGCGCGGAGTTAAAAACGAGCTAACCATGCGCCCTAAACGTTAAGATATAAACACCTGGACCGTTGAAATAAACTTTGCCAACGTCCAGCTTGTGGTGAGCTCAGTTTGCTGCGTGTGCGTTCTATCTCCAGCCACGACTGCAGTCTTCCGTCTTAAACGCAAGTTCAGCTGTTTCTAACGTGCGCATCACGCTTGTTTGGGCTTCGCTTATGGTCACCTGTAAGCAAAGTACCCGTTTTCTTTTTTGGGTTACGACTCGACTTTGCAAACACATATATCCTACAAGACCTACATGGAAAGAACTGCTGACTTTGGCGAGCAATAAGCGGCCGTAATGCCTTTTTATTTTAAACTTCTAGCGCACAGAAGACATAGGGACAGCGCGGCAGACGTAGACACTGTCCCCGTGCCTTCTGTGCGCTAAAATGCTAAAATGAAATACCAACGTGCCCAAACTTACAGCCTCTTGTTTGTACTCAACATCTTGACGTTTGTTACAGACGTGTCAAAACATGTGAGGGCACTTGTCTGCGGAAAAGTTAGTGCAGTTACCGACAGCAGCTAATGTTTGCAAGGTATTTCGGCGCCTATATATAGCCGCGGAGTGAATTTTCTGCCAGTTGCGACGCTCCCACCGATAGTTGATGGCCTAAACGTTTGTATGGGATTAGGCCCCATAAGTGTGAGAGTGAGTCAGCGTGTGATAATGCTTTTGATAACGTTTATAGCCCTGCACCATTAGCTGATGAGGAAAATTTGCCCAACAGCAAGACAACACACACAGGAAGGGAAGAGACAAAGACAAGTGCTTCCTTGCCTTTGTATTCCCTGCCTGTGTGCATTGTCTTTTTGTTGCAGTAATTTTTCTAATCACCAATGCAAGACCACCTAGCCCAGCAATCAACTCTTGCTTGCACCATTAGTCCTTGAGAATGGTTTCAAGTTTGGCTGGTTGGTGTGAGACGATGTCCAGAGGTAAAACAGAGAAAACATGGGACTGCTCTTCTGTCCTCGAGTCCCGCCTTTGTTCCGTTCTACATAAGCATGTTCTCTCTGGTCCGCTATGACTGGTTCTGTCATATTGTGCATTGAAGAATACAGAAACAAGAGGATGAGGCATCGCGAATGCTTTCGCACGATCATCGCAAGGTTAGCCGACAGAAGGCGGAAGATGGAGCACGAGAGGAGCAACCTCAGTCCGCCGCCAACGTTTCTAAAAGAGTACTTTTCTTCAAGTCCCTAGCACTTTCTATTTAATCATCCTCGGTTCTGATTGGTGTGGACATCTATTACAGCAATCAGCGAGCCAGGACCTTAGAACAATCGTCTCTGAAGGCTGCCATTCGACAGTTGCATAGACCGCAACCTTTGCTATGAACTATACAAGCGACCCAGGGATGCGTCTAGGCACAATTCGTCTCTTGTGCAGTTGAACTCATGGCCAATTTGAGGACAAACAAGATCACCTTTAGGTGCTTATGCACGGAGTGTCTTATCAGCATCTTGTATCAGCACATCACAACGCAGTCTGAGGATTCAACCTCAGCTGTTTCGTGGGGAGGGGGGGGGGGGAATAAATGTCACTCCCTCCCTCACTCACTCACTCACTCACTCGCTCGCTCACTGACTCGCTCGCTCAAAAGGTGCCCTAAAATAAGGGCTTGAGCTAGTCTTGACGGCACCTCCAAGACCACCCTTCTTGGATTTGGAAGTGCTCCTGTTTTCTCAACGTCGATCGCTAAATTAGGTGAACGTCACCGGCAGACGGGTGGACGAGACACAGAGCTAGAGCACGCTTCTCCTTAACAGCGAACACACCCACAGCTTGTTCCTCCGATGTCTTGCGCAAGCTCGTTCATCCGTGCAAAGAAAGCAGTTGGAAGTGTCTCAACGTCTTGCATCGAGCGAGAGAAAGTCTCGGCGGCCGCTGGCATTAAGAACTTTACCGGCGGGTAAAAGTTACACCTACGTGCTTCGCTCAAGTGACAGTATGTCGCTGCACAGTAAGCTCTCGATTAACAAAATTTAAAAAAAAAGCAAGAAGAGATAGAGAAAGAAAAGAAAAGGTTCGCGCAAATGTCACTCCTCTGTCAAACGACAACTTCATGTGCGGGAAGTTACATGTCACTTGCCCGAAACGTTTCTTTTATTCAGCTGTTTGCCCTGCAGCATAGAAGGGAATTTAAATGAAAGCGCGCAGTGCCTTCCTCCTGCCTGCAAGAATTGGAGCAGCGGCTTATAGTACATATTGTTCGTGGGTTTAGGAAAGCGCAAAGTAATAACATAGACGACTGAAAAGCTGGGTAGTATAGGCGCTCGTCCTCGAGATCTTTAGTCGCCTGTGTTATTTGGCGCTTTTCTAACCATCAATCCACACCAACTCGCTCAAGTTGCCATTTCGTCGCAAACTATCGTCCGCGCGCCAACGCGTATAACTGTTGGTTTGATCCGTTCATAGCTTGGCAGGGCTTCTTAGAATCGTTTTCGCCCGTAGCCCCTGTGCGTGGTAACTTTAACCCACGGCGGGGTAAACTGCTTCGCGGCTGCAAGCGCTCTCACGGCGTCACACTGGCGCAGCTCTGCAATGCGACGCGTTCCCGGGCAGCCGAATCGCAGGAAGGAAGGAAGCCACTGCCACCGGAGCGCGGCGACGTCGGAACGAGAAGCGCGCGGTCCGAGGGACAGCGCGCGCGCACGGTACAGCACGCCGGCGGTCGCATGCAGCGGAGAGCGCGCGCCGGCCGGCGCTTCCGGCCGGTGTCGAGGAAGCGAGAGGGGTGTAGTACATGCTCACCGAGGCCGTTGGCCAGGGCCCAGAAGACGGAGACGAGACCGGCGCTCCACATGGCCGCACACGGCGCGGGCTTCTGATACGCACGGGTGCGCCTGGCCGCCCGCTGCCGGCCGCACCACCACGACGACGAACGCGGGCCTTCTGCCGACACAACGCGGGTTGTTTGCTCGACGCCGCCGCAGCGGCTCACCCCCTCTCCTCCCCACGCGGGCCCATACCGTCGCGCACTCCGGCGGGACGCACACGCAGCCAAGTTTTGAGACCTGGCGAACACCAGCTGTGGAACTGGTGATGGGTTCGACCCCCCGCACCCCGGCGGCCGACTACTGTCCGACCTCTATATCCGCGGCAGAGGATAGTTGAACGTCGACGACGGGTATCTCGAGTCCCCGGGGAAGAAGGAACGCGCGCTAACGAGGCTCCCGGGGTCGCGTTGCAGGCGGGGCAAAATCAGAGTGAAAGGAGGAAGGCAGGGGTCGGGTGCCGAGTTTCGCAAGAAGCGTATCTTATGCGTGCTTCGACAAGACGGGCGCGAATGTCAATGCAGGCTTGTCGAGGTGTCTCGGCAAAAAGTCGTGCATACATTAGGAGCTGTAGAAAGAACGGACTCAAAAAGTTGGCGTAGCGCACGTCATGGGCATTGCGCACGAAAGACCCCAAGCCGTCTTTTGGTTATACGTAAGCTCGGCGCGAAAGACGTTGCTTTTTAAGCAAGTTTTACAGGAAGAGGGCGCCCGTCAAGCGGAGAGAGGTCGACAGGGCAGGCATTGTGGTTGAGCGTGTATCGTGTTGTCCTGTCCTCACTTGTTCGTGTCTTTTTCACCTAGCACAATACTCCATTATACAGGAGCAACCAGCGCGCCTTATTTTCTGGAAGGAGCAACGCCCGCTATATTAAACCTGTTATTGAAGCAGTTGGATATATATATATATATATATATATATATATATATATATATCAAAAATGGTTCGCTCACGGTATCTCTCCCTATGCGCTGACGCACTGAATCATTGGTTTGCAGCGCTGTTTTGCACGTAACAGCGTTAGTCAAAGCTTTAGTCAATGCATGCAAACAAGCGCAGAACATAAATTTGTTACATTGTAGACGAAGTTTTCGTTTGGGCGAAGTATTCGGAACTGTAGCAGTGTGAATGATTGAAGTGAGTGGCGAGCGAACGGAAAATATAGCAGCTTTCGATGTTATAGTATGAGCGAGATGCGCTGCCCAGGAGGTGTGATACGGAAACGCCGGTCAACAGCGTCCTTCCATGCCTCATTTACAAGTTTCGGGTACAGTACAAAACGCGAGGCCCTGCTGGTGAATGAAAGGCGTCTGCTCGTCTGAGCTGCGCTGCGGCAGAAATTCTGGAGAATTTCATGCATGGGAGGCTTTGTAGCATCGATTTTCGTCGAGAAGGAAACGAAGTGCTGTGCCGAATGCGTATACACTGCACGAGAAGTCGCAGACGTAGTTTGACCGCGGTTCAGTGACGGAGTGCCTGTCGACGTTAGCTTCTACTGGACTGCTGGACACAAACATTTTTATGCGGGAAATTCACATTTCCCGGCAGTGGCCATCGGTTAACCGAGTGACTGTGTGTCCCTAGCTTTTGCGTTCACGCGCAGGAATTTTGCTCATAGAGAGAACGATGCGGCCGCAATTGTTTCATTTGTTTGTCAATCATTTGTTTAAGAGCAACGTATGATGTGACAGAAAATCTTTGAAAAACCCTTTTTGTGTACATTTCCCTAACTTCAAACTTTAACTCTTTGTCTGTGCCACGTCAGTCAGTTTTGTTTCGTTTGTCCTCTCAGCCACGTGTGCAGTTTCTACCGCTCTATATGCTTTCCTTTAATTTACCCGTGTCGCTTCACCAACGAAAAATCCCTAAATTCCTGTAAATTCTTGTCTTTACAAAAAAAAAAAACCGTCAGCCGTAGACTCAACTGCATTTCTTCATGGTTAAGCTTTTTGCATGGTTAAGCGATGACACGGATCGCACTCTAGACGAAATGAGAAACAGCGTACTGTCAGCGAACGGAAGTGCCTTTTCAGAGAGTAGACACCCATATAAAGTAAGAAGCGTGGCCTGAGCACACAAACGAAGCAATAGAGACCGGCTGAACAGCCCGATGATAGCTTAACTCATGGCGGAGAGCTGTACCGCGCGTTGCTCGCCGTTGTTGCCGCGACCGCCCCCCTTTGACAGGACGTTTTGAAGCGAAGAGCGCTCGCACTCCATGACCCGTGTGCGGTAGCGCGCACAAACCCGTGTGTACGTTTCAATCACTTTTTGAGCCCAAACAACTTTACGCGGCAATATGAATGCGTCTCGCAACGGACCGATGCGTGTTTCTCGTTGCTATCTCAGGCGCTGCACGCTGGGCACGATATAGACGCGCGCGTACGGCCTTATCGGAGCGATCCGCGCTCTATTTATCGCCTTCGGGGAAGAGCGAAGCCGTCCTCGCCGTCGCGTCTGTTTTCAGCGGCTGTGACGAGGGTCGCGCTGCGACATCTCCCATTTCATTCCAACCGACTGCTGGCATCCACACAACCCTGCGACGGGTCGCTAGATGCACGGCCGGAAGGCCTTTCACAAGGGTTCGTGGAACCATTAATGTTCTGGGAAAGGGCGTATGATAGTTTGAAAAATCACCGACATTACATCGCTTCATTTGCGTGACTCCAGATTCCTTTATTTCGAGTGTCCTCCGAGTGTTAAAATTGCCAGCGCAGCCCGCTTGACTACGTTCTAGCTGTTATTGCATGAATCCGACAAAGGAGGATCGAGTCGGCTTTTCGGGCATGAAAACCGGTTTTCGGGTTCATGTGAATGCTATCAGGTCTGGTCAAGCAGACGCATTTCTGGTTAACATCCCTGCCTTCTGTTTTTCTCTCCTCCTCCTCCTCCTGGTCGAGCGGGCGTTTAGGCGATTTCGTTCAACCAGCCTACATGGGGGTGAGGTTACTCACCCAATCCGGTTGAAATGAATCATTTAAGTGTGGTCTGGAGGGACTGGGTCAGCAGGACTTCTTGCACGACCCACTCTCATTCGAGTCCACGTAAATGAAGTTACTGCGCACACTCTGTGTAGTAAAGTGCAAGGACGCCACTCAGGACAAATAGAAGTAACGAAGACCACAGTGCTAGTATACACAGCTGAGGAGTACCTTGTACATTGCACGTCTGCGTTCCCGTACAGGCCCAAGCGTTCAGTGCTTATGTACACACTGGCCTGAAACTACCGTCTAGATGAAAGAAAGAAAGAAAGAAAGAAAGAAAGAAAGAAAGAAAGAAAGAAAGAAAGAAAGAAAGAAAGAAAGAAAGAAAGAAAGAAAGAAAGAAAGAAAGAAAGAAAGAAAGAAAGAAAGAAAGAAAGAAAGAAAGATAAGGGCGAACTTACGAAAGCACCGAAATTCGAGAATTTGTTCGCCAGGCACTTGCGAGCTAGGCTCAAAGAAACATAAGCTCCACCTGAGAATTGGATATGTGACATCCGTGCCAGACTTTATCCGAAGTGAAAAACAGGTGAATCTTTCCGCTTCAAGCAGACAGAAGTGCATCAGAGGTGTCATGGTCGAACGCCTTCCAGCATGAATTAGAACCAGTAGACCCTTCGTGAGTTCGGGGCGCACGGAGTATACGATTGCTGTGGCTATTCTCTGATTGCAAAATGACGTGCCTATACTCCATCTCAGAAGTTCCCTTCAGCACTGTGGAGGCTACCGGGTCCTCACCCAATAGTAAGGGTATAGTGCCTAGAATATAAGTATATTCTAGGCACTATAGTAAGGGCGAATAGCCCCTACATATGTATTCCTCCGCGCTGCGTCGTCTGCTCAGCGTCTCCACGGCGTCTATTCGCCGTGCTGTGTGGCAACTTTAACGTTACTAATTATGACCACGAACGAAGAGCGCACATTCGAGCAAACGACAGCGCCGGAGTCGAATGCATAGCGGTACCGCCCGAAGCAAATGCTTTCCGCCTCGAACCTATGAAGTAGTCGTCGTGCGTTGTGTGGCCCGTAAGTTCCAAACCGACGCTTGTATTTGCTTCAGATTTGTGGTCTGACGCTTCAACAGCAATGGTTTCATAACTATGGCTGTGTTCCAATACGCGCCTAAGATGGCAAAGCAGACGGCTAAGTGGACAGCGGCCATCTTAAGTCTCGTTCCAATTCTCGCGAAGGCGTCAAAGTAGACAGCTTCGCGAAGACAACATTGAAGTTAGAAACGATGCAGGCTACTTTCCTGTTCAAACAAGATGGCGGTTGAGCAGGATGCTTGGAAAGCCGGCAGGAAGGTCGTCTGCGCACAAGAAAATGTAGACGTGCTTTCCTACGCCCTTAATGTAAGTTACACCGTGCTTTTCATAGTTTCGCAGGCGCAAGGACTTGAAATACAGAAATAACGCGTGCTTTTCTCAACTTTTTCTTGTCGCCGCAAGGTGGCGTCTCCTCGCAGACGCGTCATCCATACGTCATCCAGAAGGTTCGAAACGCGTTTCATTACATGGCCTCGAAGCTGTCTGGGCTGTCTCCTTAGCTGTCTACGTAGACAGTCTCCGATGCTGGTCAGAATTGGAACACACCCTATATTTCGCTATTTCTAAGAACCATTACCTAATTTTAGGCGCGTTGGGCTTAGCAGGGCGGGGCAAAAGAAATACCTGATCTCGCAAATAACGACAAAACGTACCTGATGCTTTGTTCTCAGCGAGAGATGAAACAAACAGATGCCGTATTCTGAAACAGGGCCGTATTCTGAAACGTTCCACTTCGGCGAAATTTCTTTTTTCGCTTTCAGGCGCGCGCTGATTGGCTGGTTGAATTGAATGACGTCGGGCTCAACCAGCCAATCAACTCATCCAATTTTGCTAAAACAGCCAATCATCGCGCGCCTGGAAAGCGAAAAAGAAATTTCGCCAAGTGGAACGTTTCAGAATACGGCCCATGATTGATTTCACCATTTATTTATTGCTGTTGGCGCAGTGCACGAGTAGCAATCGCAAGTTCGGGTCGAAGCGGGCGGTCGGTTCTGCGTGGGTGCTGCCATGTTGATTTGTAACCAGAGTTGCTGGCGTTTACCGATACAACGATTAAAGGTATACGACGCGCATGCGAAGTGGAATAAATGCATTAACTATCTTTGTGATGTGACACGTGCCAAAAAAGCGCGGATGTCTCAATCCTGCCAATTACAAGGGCGTTACATATGTAACTATGTTTTGCTGCGCAAGCATGCGGCTTGCTTACACCCCGTTTCCGGTTCCGTTTCCGGCACATTTTAACGTTTCCCACTATCTCATCTAGCTGGTTCGACGAGCCACCACTCAATGTGGCCAGCATTTCCACGGGAGTCTGTACTGTTGCCTTTCCGCTGGGTGCCCTAAGCTAGAGCACTGCACGGGCCAATAATCTAGGTTACCCGCCCGGCCCGGCCCGGCCCGGCCCGAGCCCGGCTCGAAACCGGCCCGAACCCGGCCCGAGACCAAAAAGACATGCTTTTCAGAGTCGAGACGCGCGAGGATAACTCGCTGCACGTTACATGCACACCCCCAGAAAGTCCGAGCCCGGCCCAGGCCCGCGTCAAAAAACCCGAGCCTGGCCCGGGCCCGGGTCAAAAAGCACATGCCGTGCCCGAGCCCGGCCCGAGCCTGTGAAAGAACTGCCCAACCCGGCCCGGCCCGTGGGCCGGGCCGGGCCCGGGCTTTCGGGTAAGCCCGAGCCTATGCCCTGCTCCATTCCCGGCCACTCCTGTTCACAAGCCGTTGCAAGTCTTTAGCCAACAGCAGACGCTGGAGATTAGGCACAAATAGGAGATTTCGACATTTCGAGGCGCGATAGCAGTTAGGCACATCGTTGAACGATATGGTTCGCTCAGCAAGCAAACGAGGACTTGGGGCACTTTCGGTGAGTGAAGGAATTTCTTTTTTATCGCACTTTGTCTTGTGTACGCCTTTCGTAGTGGCGGTGGTAATAAAGATTCCGGTGGCAGGGAATGCGAGCTAGCCACCTTGAAGCCGGAGATGCGGGACATTAGACGAAGCTAGAGCACGATTTGCGAGTGTAAGTATAGTGCCTGGAATATACTTACGTAAGTATATTCCAGGCACTATAGTGTAAGGCAGGGTATGAGGTGGGTGCACCTCGCCCAGTTAAAGGCTGTGGAAAGAGTTGGTGATGCCTCACATAAGCGGGGTACGACTATCTCTATACGATAAAACGTCCACTTGGACTCGTTAGAGGTTGCCATGCAGAACGCACCTGCGCGTCATAAAATGCGAAGATGGAAGTACAATCAACGCTCTGCTCGAAACCTTTCAGACCTCTCAATGAAGTTTAACCGACAACGATTCGGAATACTTGGTGACCATCGTTGCCCTCGGAAACATCGTCTGCAGCAGGAACAGCCAGAAACAGGAGCACAGCAGGAGCTGATAAAGCCGAAGCGAGGTGAAACGAGCAAGGCACGCACTTCCCGCGCCCCCTCACCGTTAAGCTAAAAAATGTCGCAAGTTTCCCCAGAAAGGCGAAGCATCAATCGCGATAGCAACTTAGTAGAGAGCTATACGGAGTAAGGATAGTAGTTTTATCAGCCGTATAAACTTGGACATGCAGCAGCACCAGCAACGTGCAGAACTGTTGTCGACGCCGTCGCCGTTTTGCCCGCGTTCGCACCGAACGCGCGCGGCGTTGGTGACTGTTGCCAGGGCCTCTGGGGGCGGCTCGGAGGTTTTCGACGAGATCATAACGGGAAACTCGTCGAGCAACGTCGGCAGTCTTTATCACCTTCTCGCCTCGCAACGTTTTAACACGAAAGTGTTTTATGCCGGGGTCCACCAAGACTTCACTGACGTATTTCCGTCACGGAAATACGTCACGGAAATACGTCATAGAACATAATACAAAGAAAGAAACCAGAAGAAAAAGTTCCACAAACATGCAAAATTTGGAAATCGAACCCACGACCTCTCGGTCCGCGACGATAGATCGCCGAGCGTTTAACCCATTGCACCACAAACGCATTTGCAGAGAGCTACACAGACGCGCCTTATATATCTAACACTCCTCCGTGTACCCACGCTCTTGCTCGGGGCGGTGCCGCCGCCTACGAGCAGAAAAGAGAAGTACTGCATTATGACACTAACGCGCACCGACAGTGAACGCTTCGGTGGTCTCAGCACTACGACGCCTCGATGCCAGCAGTCGAAGGGACGCTGGCATCAAGAAGCACTACCAACGCCACCTAGGTGGCGTTCACCGTACTCAGCACAGCGGAGCGTGGCCTCCGCAATTAGCTCTGAAAATGTTTCTGAAGTTGATCGCGGAGGCTGCAATTACGACGCGCTGTACGCGCTGATTTGACTCGGTGACGATTCAGTTACGTGCTTTGTCTTGCGCGTTGTATTAGTGTGTCAGTTACGTGCTTCGTCTTTCGCGTTGTGCTAGCGTGTGCAGCGTAGTGCAGCTTCCATATGCACGACGGTTGCTCATGGTCATCGACGTTGGTAGTCGTGATGGAGGAGACGTGCCACCAGGCGTCAGCGTGGGTGCATCAACGCCTAAGGGCGCTTTAGCCACAAAACACCAATAGACATTATATATCAATGTGCAATAAACATTACACTACTTCTGTGAAGACACGTTTCACTTTCGTGTTCTATACCGATTCCTATATAAGAGGGATCAACCACATTTTTTTATATAAATACGCATTTACTGCCGCAGCTAAACGTCGCCTCCCCTCCCTCCCGTCCCCCCACGGCCTTTCGCGCGACGGAATAAGTCGCGTTTGCTCTCTCTCTCTCTCTCTCTCTCTCTATATATATATATATATATATAATATATATATATATATATATATATAATGGTGATTGTAAAGGAGGAAAGAGACGCTTAATTCTGCAGCCCTTCACGAAGCACGGCGGAGAACGCGCTTTTGTTCTCCGCCGTGCGTTCGCTCCCCGTGAAAGCGCGCGTCACTCGCGCCCTTTTACTCGCACATACAGCGTCCGGCGACGATTTCATCGCCGTTGACGTCATACGGAACCTCACGGCGACGGCGACGCCGACGGCAGAAATCATCTTTTGAGTGTCCATATAATTGCTATCGCAATAAAAAGTTACGCAGAAACTCCACTCTAGTTGTCTAAGTGTGCGTAAGCATTGTGCCACTTGCTCATCTCCAACCAGCCCGGTGTCATTATCAATCTTATAAAACTTGATCCGACTAATATAAACCCTCATCAACCCTTATCGGTCGTTATCAACTTTATCGCAATCGATCCGATCCTTATCAACTTTATCTGACATAATCCGACCCCTATCAAGCCTTAACGGTCCTTGTCAACCTTATCAGAATTGTTACGACCGTTATAAGCCCTTATCACTCTTTAGCACTTTATGCATCCGCGTCAAACCATTATCAACCGTGATGAGACACATATAACCCCTCCCTACTCCTTATCAACTCATTGACTGCTTATCAGTCTGTGTTGCGCGACGCGAAGCGCACTAGCCCTCAGAGATGGGTGGCACTTCGGTGGGCGAAGGAACGCCCCAAGGGAAGGCGTATCCCACGACCACCGAAACGCATCGGGGATGTGGCGTATTTGACGTTAAACTTTGGTAAGACCGGAATTTTCCTGATGTCTACTGGGCTTCAAGTCTGCTTTTTACGTGCTCCTAGAGATGGCTTCTATTCCATCATCACCAAATCGTTCAAGAAAGCCTACATAGAAACTCTTCTCCTTTGACATTTGTCTTGTACCACCGGTACAACACAATCATATGATTCAGACAGATACGAACATGTTAAGTCACAACACCAGACGGACAACGATCTGGAAACACAGTTGTCGGAGCGAATTGTTTACGTGCACCAATAGAGTAGTCTTTCGTTTCAGCTAAAACAGTAACACAAGGTGCTTCTATTACTTTTCCAAAACAACTCATCTTAACTACAAACATTTCCTTGTAATATGAAGTGGTTAGACTACTTTGTTATGTAAGCACAGAACCTTATTTTAAACTCTTGAATATAGTGAACGAAAAAGGTGCTTTACTGCTTAATTGACAAGAATTTTCGGTACAGATTTTTCGAGAAGAAGGGCGTTGGGCAACTGGCAACTTTTACATTTTCGCTAGTTTCGCCTAGGGTGTACTAGAAAAGTTAGAGGCACTTAAGTATCCTTACATGCATTGAATGCGAAAGCATTTTGGACGTGTCGACTATATCGACGTCCATATCGCGTGACATTGTCATATAACGTCATCACTTTATTCATGTGACCTTGCAACCTAAGGTTCTTGGTCACGTGACTATGTCACATGACGTTATCACTTGGTCATGTGCTCGAACGGGGCAAAGTCAATTTTGAGGGTGGGCCACCCGAATTTCGGGAGAGGGCCAGGTCGGTTTTGACCGTGGGTCAGCTCAATTTTCGAATTGGGCGAAGTCAATTTTGGGGGTGAGCCACCCAAATTTTGGGCATAGGCCAAGCCAATTTTGGGAGTGGGACAGGTTGGTTTTGCACGTGGGTCAACTTAATTTTCGAATTGGGCAAAGTCCATTTTGGGGGAGGGTTGCCCAAATTCTGGGTGTGGGCCAAGTCAATTTTGGGGGCAGGCCAGGTTGGTTTAGAACGTGGGTCAACCTTATTTTCGAATTGTGCAAAGTTAATTTTGGGGGAGGGCCACCCAAATTCTGGGGGTGGGCCAGGTTGGTTTTGAACGTCGGTCAACTTAATTTTCGAATTATACAAAGTCAGTCTTAGAGGAGGGCCACCCAAATTTGCGGGGTGGGCCAAGTCAATTTTGTGAGTGAGCCAGGTCGGTTTCGAACGTGGGTCAACTCAATTTTCGAATTGGGCGAAGTCAATGTTTTGGCTGTGGGCCAGGTCGATTTTCTTTCACATTTAAATGTGAGGTCGTCACTTGGTTACGTGGGTTTAGGTATCATCGGATGTTAACGCCGGATTTTCCGCTTCATGGGGCACATAATACCTTCGAATAAATAATACGTCCCCAGGGGAAGCACGCAGAGCGTGGGCCGCCAACCGCTGATCTGCAAAAGGCATGCTGAGAAAGCGTTTACGGGTTTTGTTTGCTCTTGCGCTTGATGTCGACGTCATTTAAAGGTAGTGACTGGGGCCGCGGTGAACGCCCACGAGTTTCGTGCTTAGGTCTCGCACTAGCCGCAGAAAATGCAACGACATTTTCACGCATATCGTCGGATGATCCTGGTGTTCAAAGACTGATTGATTTGTTAATTGATTTATTGACTTAAACGGTTCAAAATGATACTGCTTTTGAAAGCAACCATATAGTAGAGGGCTTCGAATTAATTTGGTTACCTGGTATTCGCTAAAGTGTGCCTAGTCTCAATGCATAATCATTTTGCTTTCCGTTACCATCAAAATGCGGCCGCCACCGGTAAGGAATCGAACCCTAACCCTAATGTCCAGCGGCATATAGTCACTCAACTACCGCGGCTGATCGTATTCGGTGTCGTCGTAGCTTCTGCGGAACGAAGGTGCGCGTGGCAAGTAAAGAGCGTATGCCAACGAGATTATTTTTTTTAACGTCTTTATTTCTGCATTTACTAGGTGAAACCTTGCAGCAGAAAAGAGGTGGGTGGGGGAGGGAGACTCTTTTCTCCTTCGAGGTGGAGTGGTCCCGAGATCGGCTCTGCAAAGTGGCGGCCAGGCCCTTCCTTTTCCCCGAAAAAGTCCAGAAAAGCACGCCAAAGTTGGAGTGAGTCCTTGGGCCCGGTGTGCGATGGCGGGTCGAGCCACTCCTGCAGGGGGCCAGGTCTGTTCCTGCCCAGGGAGTGAAGTGTCCTTTCTCGGATCGTGGCAAAGGCAGAGCAGCTCCACAGAAGATGTTCGGCCGTACCTCTGGCCGGGCATGCCGGGCACTTAGAGCTTGGGTATGAGTGCGGTTTATGAGGTGTAGCCTTGCTGCTGACAGAAGCTGGCCGGTCTGGGCGCGAAGAAGAACAGCCTCTACGCTTCGAAATGTGCTGGGTGGACAGCGATATAGTTTCTCAGGGTTGGCCAAATGCTTTAAACAACGGAGCTGTTTAAGCCGGGCGTAATGTGTCTGCTGAATCCAAAAATGTGGGCCCATTCTGGCGGTAGTGCAGAAAAGGTCCAAGCGCAATAGCACATACCCGTGTGAACTAGCGAAGCTGAGCCTGGATAAGTCTAGCTAAGCATGGTAGGGACTACTTAAGCTTAGTCAGTCATCGATAGGCAATTGATAGCCAATCAATAGCTAATCAATAATCGATCAATAATCAATAAATTCCGGAAAATGCTGGGAATGACTTGGTAGTGCTTAGCTTAGTCCAAATACGTGGCCAATACCTTGCGATAGCCAATCAATAACTAATCTATAATCGATCAATAATCAATAAATTCCGGAAATGCTGGGGATGGCTTGGTGGTACTTAGCCTAGCCCAAAAGCCAGGACTAGCTAGGTGCCCATCAGCTCCACTGTCTCTAGCATTGCGCCATCCAGTGCAAGCTACGCAAATTTTATTGCGATAGCAATTATATGGACACTCAAAAACAGATTTCTGCCGTCGGCGTCGCCGTCGCCGTGAGGTTCCGTATGACGTCAATGGAGATGAAATCGTCGCCGCGCGCCGAACGCTGTATGTGCGAGTGAAAGTGTGCGAGGGACGCGCGCTTTCACGGGGAGTGAACGCACGGCGGAGAACAAACGCGCGTTCTGCGCCGTGCTCGCTTAAGGGCTGCAGAAGTAGGCGTCTCTTTCCTCCTTTACAATCACCATATATGTAGAGCAAACGCGCCTTCTTCCGACGCGCGAGAGGCCGTTGGGGAGGGGGGGAGGGGGAGGGAAGGGAGGCGACGTTTAGCTGTGGCACCAAGTGCCTATTTATATCAGAGGCTCCGGCAACAGTCACCAACGCCGCACGCATTTTTGAGCGAACGCGGGTAAAACGCCGACGGCGTCGACAACAGTTCTGCGTGTTGCCGGTGCTGCTGCATGTCCAAGTTTATACAGCTGATAAAGCTAATATCATTACTCCATATAGCTCTCTACAAATTTGCTATCGCAATTGATGCTTCGCCTTTCAGGTGTAACTGCGACAACTTTTTTCAAGCGAAGCTTGTATACGCAAGCCTGCGCCGGCGATGTAACGCTAAAAAACCAGCTTCTCTCAGAGCTGCACAGGTGGTCGGCACACGCTCGTGCTCGACATGCGTTCGTGCGCACGTGCCACTGCTCCCGCGTTCGTCATCGTCGTCTGCTTCCACAGCTGGCTGGGTTGCCGCTAATCATTCCAGCGTAGAATTTCAGTTCCCTTCTGTAGTCGTAATGGGGAGGCCGTGTTCACGGGGGTATGAGCCATTGCTTAAGGGACTATGAGCCATTCATTTTCCTATGTGACGGACAGGTTTAATTTTGAAGAAATTTCATGGAAATCCATCTAGAATGAACGCGCTCGGGAAAGGGCTCGTCGTCGACGTGCCGATTCTAGCCTGAGGGCTTCCAAGGCGAAACCCCAGGCGAAACGCCAGCGAAGAGCCGCGAACCCCTAGTTGAGGGAGCGCGATGTTGAGGCCAAACGTCAGCGTCGTCTAGCCCTCCAGGAACCCGACAACGGTGGTGCACGCCTCGGAAACGCTAGCACCAACTTCCCCGGTGCGACGGCCAGGTTTCAACGCGAGTTTCTTAAGCGGGACTTCGGAGCCAGCGGCAGTGCGTGTGACCGGTTGTGGTTCGAGCACAACGTGGTGCTCGTCAGTGCAGTCCGTTCGGAGGAACATCGAAGAAACACACGACAAGCTTCACTTACCCCAATACCTCGACAGGGGAGGGGCTACTCATTTTTTCGGTTTTCTTTTTCTGCGTATGTTTTTTATTGCGATATTGTTGCACATACGCATTCAACATCGCTGAGCGCGAGACTACCGGCTATAGCCCTTTCTTTCTGCCGTACGCACGGCCACCCCGGTGCACAATCGATACTGTTTTCCCTTTCTGCAGTCACGAAAATCCCACTGTCGCCGAGACCCTCTGCCTTGCCGGCGTCGTATTGCTCGTTTATGCACTTTGGTATCGCAGGATAGATCAAACCACGCTACGACATTCGCCACCATCCGACGCTACCTTCGCCACCATCCGGTAACCTATCACCCTGGTGATTTAGTGTGGCTGTGGACTCGTGTACGGAAACGCCGGTTATGCCAAAAGCTTTTGGCCACCTGCGATGAACCGTTTGTTATTCTCAACAGACTCACGGAGGTGACCTATACCATAGCTCGCCTCACAGCGAGTGGTAGAAGACCTGCCAAGACCAAAGTGGTCCATGTCGCCCGCTTGAAATTGTTCCCGTCACGACAACTGGATTGACTCTCCTGGCGGGCTTCGCCGGTCTGCGACGAGAGGAATGTTGCACGTACACGTGAGTGAAAAAAAAAAAAAAAACGCTGGCCGGTGAACGTGCTTGCGGTCCCAAGTTGGAAAAGAGGAAGAGGACGACGCTGAGCTCTTCAACCAGCTGGCCACTTTTGCGCTCCCTTTAACCGCCTAAAACAAACGGCCCCCTTCAGCCGTAAAGGTGATGAACGCTTAAAGTCATCAATTATATGGGAAATCCAGGCGAACTTCCGCCGTCGTCGCCGCCGTGATGTTCCGTATAATGTCCAAGTGCGATAACATCGCGGCCGTGCGCCTTGTGCTGCAGTAGTAGTAAGTGGTTCGTATGGAAAGGGAAAGGTTGGCGCTATCTTCTGCAGCCCTTGAGGGAGCACGGCTCAGCGCCAATGTGCTGCAGGTGCAAGCGAAAGCTGGCGAGAGAGAGAGATTCCTGCCTACAAGGAAGGCAGGGATGTTCACCAATCAAGAGTTCAGTTGGCTACCCTACGCTGGGGGAAGGGATAAGGGGAAGGGATAAGGGGAAGAGAAATAAGGGAGAGAGAGAGGGGTATACAGAAGGTTACGGACAGTACTACAGACTCAAAGGCGCTCGTACAAACCAGACGTTCTCAGAAAGCACAAAAGTGCCTTGACTGCCTTCTGAGCCGATGATCGGTGGGGACGTAGTTCTAGTATAGTCTGTTCACTCAGAGGACGATCACCTAGTTTTCTAAATGCGTTGAACATTGATTGTCTTTCTGCTTCGAATTGAGGACAGCGGCACAATAAGTGGTCAATGTTCTCCTCGCATCCGCAGACATCACATGCAGGACTGTCAGCCATTCCTATTAGTGCTGAAGAAGCTTTCGTATAAAGGCTTGAAAGACCTGGGGAATCTCTACAAGCGCTATGCTTCAACTATATAGGTACTTTTTCTCGGCTTTTGCGGTACAGGTTGCCAGCAATGACTAACGCAAGTAAAATGAGCCTACGTACTCTGCAAAGTGTTCAGGACCAGGCCCTCCGAATTTGTCTAGGTCTTCCTCGAAGTGCGTCAACGGCGGCAACTATTTCAATCACCAGAGACCCCCTCATCAAGACCCACATCGCAGTTGAAGCACTAAGAGTGCACGTAAGGCACTTTGCCCGGACTCCTTGCCACCATCTAGCCTCTCTGCCTGCGGAGAGGCCACGTGCCTCCTTCTGCCGAACGGTATCCGCACATTGTGAGGCTATGCCATCTTCACATCTGCTGCGAGACCTTCGACTCCTCCCTGGTGCCTCATTCAGTCAAAGATCGACCTGTCAATACCTGGCGTCCGGAAGAAAGCAGATATGTCATCGCCGGCTCTCAAACCTTACTCCTATTACATGAGAAGTATCGGAATTACACCCACATATACACAGACGGCTCCGTCCTACCGCAGCTGTCGTCGTTCCAGCAAAAACCACCACCATCAAGTTCAAAACGTCTCACTTGACAACGTCTACGGCAGCGGAACTCGCAGCGCTTTGAGGCGTACTAAACTTTATTAATCACGAACCCACACACAAATGGTCGATTTTCTGCCACTCGAAGACGGCACAGCAGTGTTTACTGTCAGCCTTACGGCGTGGTCCGCATTAACAGTTGGTATTTGAAATCAGAGAGGCCATACACCACCTGGCTGAGAGAGGACATGAAATAATCTTTAAGTGGCTACCAAGTCACTGTGGTATCATCGGCAATGAACGTGCCGATCAATGTGCTCGTTTAGCTCATGCAGAAGACAACCGCCTATCGATCCCGCTGTCTAGGACAGATGCTGCAAGGATGTTCCGCCTACTTGCACGGCAATGCAAGTAGGCGGAGCATTGCCGTGCAAGTAGGCGGAATGAACCACATTTCATCAGAGTGGAATGAACCACATTTTTTGCACGCCCGTTTATACACCCTGGATTCAACCTTAAGCCTTCGACTTCCACCAAGACTTCCCCGAAGATATGCGACACTTCTGTGTAAGCTATGGTTGGGCGTCGCGTTCACCAATGCCTACGTGTTCCGGATGAGGGTGGCCGATACCGCAGCATGTGGCAATTGCGGCGACGTGGAAACAATTCGGCATGTTCTTGCGAGTGCCCACAGTACAGTGTGCAGAGACAATCGCTTTCCGTCATGCCGGACCAGTTGGACGGCCAGCCTCTGTCAGAAGAAAGAATTTTGCAACATCGACAGGACTTACCATCACATCAGTGGGCCGCGCAAGCGCTGCTGCACTTCTTGAGGTCGACCGGCCTATGTGAACGCCTGTGATTGGAACTCCTTTTCTGTGACCTCTCCCGGTTTTTTTTTTCTTATCGTTTTCTCTCTATCTGCCCTCTTTACATCCCCTATATCCCCCACCCCAGTTCAGGGTAGCAAACAGGAAACTCGCTTCTGGTTAACCTCGCTGATTTTCCTCTCTCGCGCTCTCTCTCTTTCTTCGTAAAGGCAACTCCCAACCACAACTGACACAAAAGAGACGCTTCACGTCGGTGCCGTCCGGCCCTTTGTAGTTACTATGAACTAAGTATGTTGCGCTCTTCTATGACCCCTTTTCACGCCAACTTGGGTCGCTTGGCCACGCATCTCGGAGGCCACTCGTGGAATTTTTCGTGGTACCGCTACTAGATGCTTTAGCGTGTCCATCGGGAGAGGAGAGAGGAGCTCGGAGGCAGTGGCGGGCTCACGCATGACGCGTTTCGTCGGTGGCATTGCGTTGTGTGGCTACATTGCTGCAATGCTAATCGTATTACTGTTGGCAGTCATCGTAAGATAGTCGGTACTGTCAGATTTTTTTTTTTTTTTTTTTTTTTTTTTTTTTTACAGTGTCCCACGTTATGAAGAGTTGCTTCATCTAGATTAGACAGGTTAGAGGACTGCACGGGCCGATTTTTGCAGCCCGGGCCCGGCCCGGGCCCGTTTTTACATTGGGCGGCCCGCCCGAGCCCGATCAAAAATTTTATGGCGAGACCCGGGCCCGGCCCGGGCCCGGAAATAGTCTACGTTACCCGCCCGGCCCGAGACCGAAAAATAGACGTTTTTCAGAGTTGAGAGGCCCGAGAATAACTCGCTGCACGTTACATGCGCACCACTAGAAAGCCCAAGCCCGGCCCGGGCCCGGGTCAAAAAGCACACGCCGTGCCCGAGCCCGTGAAAAAACAGCTCTACCCGGCCCGGCCCGGCCCGTGGGCCGGGCCGGGCCCGGGCTTTCGGGTAAGCCCGAGCCCGTGCAGTGCTCTAAGACAGGTATCCATCAATCGCGAAGTTATACCAGCTATACTATTTTGACCACAGTGATAGTTGGGTTTCCGACGCTTCATGAGCTCCCCTCCTACCTACAAACAATGGGCCGTGGTTCTGTGGTGCAGTGAGCCAACAACGGCAGGCTCAAGAAGCCGGCACTGTACGGGGAGAAGACACCGCCGACCCTTATTCTCAGGTTTCTTTTTTTTATTTTTTTAGCTCGTGCGTAGAACCTAGCCTATGGTACACTGTCCGTACGTGTATACCGAAAATACGACGCTGCGTGCCGGTCGTCGCTCACCCGAAACTGTCTCTCCTCCTTGATGAGCTCCCCTGGGGCAGATTCACCGGTTGGAGATCGACTATCGCTACTCTTTGCTTGGCACAGCCGTGACAATGACGAATGACCGTCACACCTGCTCCGGTGCGGGGAACGCGAACTTCGCTGCCAGAGAGCAGGTCGTTGTCGACGGGAGAGCTGCACGGTGCACGAGAAAGCAGGTTGCTTCAATTCCTTCTGTGCGAGATCGTGTGTTTCGCTGGTGCATTTGATTCCCGTCGAGACGTACGCCGTGTCGGTTACCCGATGCATTTCACCGAATCAAGCGCATAAGCTTGTCACTTAGTTATATGCTGAAAAAAAGAAAGGTACACAATGCATAACCGCACCTTGAAAATGAGGTCAGCAGATGGTATCCTTGATGGAGGACGACTCGCGCGGACGCTTTTTATAAAACATTCCAAAAATCTCCGCTTGGCTGCCTACGGTAGTGAGTAGTACTTGACATTGTAATAGTTTTTTAGTTGTAAAATTTTTCTATAGTGGATATGACAGCGTTCATCCGCGAATTAACTCTCAAATATGCGGATCCACTGTACAGGATCCACAGCTCCGCCCTCTCGCTGCTGAGAATGCAGTCGAGGACAAAGCTCACCTTCCCTTTTACAATGACCAGCCTACTTCTTTTTTTTAATATACAAATTTTACATTTGTATATTTGTATGCTCTAAATCCGAACAACAATATTTACAATAATGAGCCTCTCGCAATGCCCACCATCGAACACCATTTGGCTCAGAATATGGCACGCTGCACGGCCATATTTGCACGGCCGTGGTTTCTCCTGCTCAGCAAGAGATCGTGGGGTCGATTACCGGCTGTAGCTGCGGCACTTCGGTGCCTGAGGCATGTAAGAACACTCAGGTATATATCGAACATTTAGTGCTCGTTAAAAATCGCTAGAGGATTGAAATCAATCCTGATACCTCCAATACGTTTTTCATAGTCACTGCATAGTCACTCCTCGGAACGAACCGGATCAATCAATCAGTCGATAAGCGTTGTTAGTCAGGCACTCTTGTTACACTAAGTCATTTGCTGGATTCTTTAACGTTTTTGTGTGAAAAATACATACCGAAATTCTACAAGTATAGCGCGAGTTCCTTGCTTCCTTCCTTCTTTTTTTCTTTTTTTTTATATTTCCGGCCGCAGAATGCGCCTCACGTTATATTCGAGTTGGGGACACAAATATAACGCGAGTATTTTTCTTATATTTCTTTCTGAGCTTCAACCTGCAGTTAGCTACACCCCTAAGCACCACCACATACGAAGCCGCGTTATATTCGGGGTTGCGTTAAATACGTATACATTTAAATACGGTAATTGAATAACACACATAGTCGGACCCGGCTTTGCGTGATCGATTGTGCGTGTTCGACTGTGAAGTCATTTTATGGCATTTCTTACAAAGTGTGGCCTGCCCAATAGCCTTAGTGGCATGGAGGACGAGGCCGTTCTCGCCGAGCGAGAGTGGCAAAGACTCTCCGCAGTGACAAACAGGTAAATTTAGCATGCACTAATCATTTCATTGTGTTTTTTTTTTGTTTTTTTTTGTTGTTTTTTTTTTTTTGCGGCGGCAGTTTTCAGTAACGATGAACAAAACGCCCTGCGGGTATCGGCTTGTATGCGTCGTTTCCAGTTTCTTTGCAACGTCAATGCGCGTTATAATACTTTTTTCTTTCTTTTTCTGAAAAGCCGAAAGTCTCCCCTCGCGTTATATTCGGGGATGCGTTAAATACGTATATATTTAAATACTATTTAAATACGGTAATTGAAAAACCATATTTGCGTCGACAAGCTTTGTGGTTTATATTTACGTTAGGCTTATAACTAAAATGTTTTAGCGTTTTTACGTTTTCGCTCGCGGTGTCATGTACCTCTATAGGTTGGCAGCTACTCAAGACGCCCAAAAATATGCACTGCAATATTTCCCGTTAAGCCTGCCTGTACCCAACAACTGTACGTATGCCACGTGTCTTCCGTTTTATGACATCGATAGCGACAAATATTGAGCTTGCATCTAGTCAGTGGTAATTTATCCTGATAATTTAGCTGATGAAAGCGTTTTATATTACTTCGAGAGAGAGGAACGCGTGCGTTAGCGAAACTTCTATTTCTTTACGTAGCGGCGAGGAAAGGTTTATGCGCGGCATGTTTCGGTGATGCAATCATCAAGCTCATAATTCACTGGATTCGTTTGTTTGTTGCTTCATTGCGCATGTGTGATTAAGTCCTTATATTGACGCATCTGTGGAAAATAAAATTTAGTTGAAAGTTTGCGCTTGTCCGCGTCGATACCCTATATCTCATCCTTGTCTGTCTTTGGCGCAGCATCTTTCCTTAAGCATGGATTTCTCGTTTGTCCTGTTTACCCTGGCGGACGGATTCATCTCTACTGCATAACATTATGTCACCTGTATCGTGCAGCTCGTCACTAGTAACGCGCGCAGTCATAACGTAGCTATTTCCATAAGACTGACAGACCAAGAAAAGTTCTTCAGCGGGACTTTTACTCGAATCGCAGATGACTTTAGGTTTGCTCCAAATTTCGTTGCCAAGCGAATTGGGAACGTGAATTCTTGAACGCTTATAAGGCCAGATTCATCGCCTAAACACGTCGACTTTATCGCCAATGAGTGCGATTCAGGTTTTTCGCTCATTAGCGAAACATTTCACTCCCTTTCAGAAGTAGCGCCAAAAACGTGCTGCTAGTGCTCACCATCCCACCGCCGTCGTCTTAAACGTCTATTGTAGTCGTAAACAAAAAAACAAAAAGCTCAAAACTAACGGTTCGAGATGACGCGATTATTCTGCGATGCCGTCTGAATTACGTAAGGCCCTGAGACCGGCGGCGAAATTCAATTTCGCGTTTCCAAACGCTTTCTGTGGCACCGCTTGTCCGATGTGGACAGAGAAGCAATTAGAATTTCATCTTCTCCAATTGAACGAGGTCTTCAAAGCAAATAATGAGGATTCTCGCATGGAGGACGCAACTCTGTCATGTATGGATTCTAGCAATCGGCTGCTGTCACTCTCGATACTCTGTTTGCTCTTAAGAGCAAACAGAGTACAATGTCGTCTGAATCGTTGTTAGCATGCAACGACACTAAGCTCTTTCTCCTCTTATGCTTCGTCAGCTTCGAGAGTGTCGAATTAACCTGTGAATTCTAGAAACTTCAGACGCTCTGTACTGAGTTCAAAATGTAAGCATTAAAATTATTTTTTTTCCACCAGTGGGAAAAATTGCAGCTTTGTGGAAATATAATGAATACGTAGAATATAATGCGAATTTTCGCGTAGGCGGCAAGTCGCACCTCTTTCATAACTGCATAACGGAAACGTACCACAGGCCCATGGTTAGATGAGTACGGGGCGTGTCCAATGCTTTCTTCTCGCCACTAATTTTCAGATGAGAATGTCGAACCGCTTATGTTAGGGGAGAGCCGCTATACTATGCGCTCGGACATGTTACATGACGAAACATGCCTTCTGAAATGCGAGATTTCCTCACAAGCGATCTGGCGACAAACGTAACAGTTTTCTGAGCTATGGGAAGATCACTCACCTTTAGTATCATTTAAAACTAGTAACTCGATCAACTGCACGATGCACATTGGAAAGCAAAGCTGCTAAATGTTTTCTCTTTTATTGCGCTGCTTTGCAGAGCGACGATGGTTCTCTCGATTTAGATTTTACTCATGATGCCAACAGTTCCTTCTACAGAAGTGAACGATGGGGGCGCGCCCGTGCTAGACCTGAGAAACCTTGGCGCCTTTCGACTCGCATATAAAGTGTGATTAAGAATGATAATTGAAGACCACATTTGTCTTCCTGACAAATCTTCCGAACCCATCGACGTGATCGCTAACCAGTACAATAAATCTACACCGACAAAGTGTATCGGACAAACACGTGAAAACGTCAGACATGCACGGAGTCATTGGGTATACATGCGTGTTTTATGATATGATCCCCTTGATTCAGACGTTTCGTACACCTCTCGCTGTTTTCCTTTTACTGGCATTGTGATTGTACACATACACGTGTTCATTTCCTTAGAGTCATTGTTCTCAACAATTTTCGTGAATACCGGGGTGTAACAAACGGGACGTTCCACACAACGGAGCACTGTACACGGAGCACGACATGCATTGATCGACGTCGTCATCACCTCAACCGCGTTGATTCAGGTGCAGTTCCGGCAAAAGGTTCTGAGGTAACTCGCCACCGGAATTTGGCGGATGTCCTTTCAATCAGTCCCGCCGGCAGAACCTGGTAGAACTCAGTGACAGAACTCGACTCCGGCGCTTTGGTCTGCATGCGACGCTGGCCCAAGTTATTCGCTGCACCGGCAAACGGAAGTTGCTGCCCGCACCTGTCTACCATCCTCGGTGATAGAACTCGCTGACTTCAGCCTCGGCCACCCTTTGCCGATGAGATGAAGATGGTTGGCTGAGCTCTCAGGTCATGTGCCTTCGGGCTGAGCTGCGTGATTTGAAGGGTTAGCCAGCCTTTCCGGAACAGCCTCCTGAAGAAACTTGTTAGAATTTGCTTGCCGAAACTTAGTTCGCCTCGTGAACTCGGTGGTAGGAATGGTCAAGCCATAGGCTCCGGCTTTGGCTGGCGGAACTTGCTTGGTCTGTTGCTACGTATAGGGCCACCGGTTCTGACCAACAGAGTAAGTGGAGCTTGCTGGCTGAATTCACTTGGCTTTTATGTCAAACTCAACACAGCGTCCAACTCGCGAAGCGTAGCTTCACCCAAACTTGCTGGTATAGAAGCCGTTCGGCTCAGCTTGGGGACCAAACGAACCGTAAGCCTTACGCTGCCGGGCTGGTGAAACTTGCTGACCGCGCTCACTCGACTTTTCGTTCGGCCAGACTCGATGGCAGAAATTCCTAAGTGAAGCTTCTGCCAACTTATAAAGCTTTCTTGGTCCAGCTTGCTGGCGAACAGAGCCGCCAACTATGTTCAAATGAGAAGGTGATAATTGCTGGCAGAACTGCGCCTTCACTTTCAGCTAAATATGGTAGTAAGAATTGATCGTGGCAGCGTCGTTTCATTTTGAATGTAGCTAGACCTTGCTTGTTCTAGCTCGCTGACGAATCAAGCCGCCAGCTTTGGCAACCTTGCTGGTGAAACTTGCTTGGCTCTCGGTCGAGCCTGCAGATTGTTCCCGAGCGGCTGCTTGCTCGTCAGGCGAAGCGTGCCTTGAACAAACATGTCGACGGCTGGGGGTTCGTAAGGCCCACGCGACAGAGTATAAATGAAACGCGCCAGATGGTACAAAGTCGGTAGACGGAGGGCGGTTCCTCCGCGCTTTGATACTTCCGCTGAGCACACAACGCGGTGAAAACTGTCCAGGACGAGTCGCTCTGGCAGTGTTCTCTCACTCTAACGTGGCAGAATGTAAAATCACGACACATTTTCAATGCAAAGCAAAAAAAAAAAAAAAAACATTTGGCCTCGTGGTAGGCTTGCGCGCGAGTAGCCCGCTATCGCGCTATAACGTGCTGAATGATGAGATATGTGCGCAAAGGCGCTGGTGTTCTACGACATTTCGGCCAGCAGTCTGCGTCTTCGCCGAACAGGTCGATGGTCACAACGGTGGAAAGCATGGTCGCCGGACAAAAAACGACGCATGATTATACAGTCGCCTTCGTTCACAGAGGTCCCACCTCAACTTGACATTTCCGCGCGAGGGAGGCTACCCGCCGAGAGCCACAGTCTCTCAACCACTCACGAACCACTGCAGCGTGATAAGTTGTTGCGGACGCGAACGAAATCTCCGCGACCTCAGTCACCGGGGCGAAGTTCCCAGCTCACTTTCGTTTGATCTTCGCGGCGACTATCAGTCATTGTGTCCCAGCATAAAATGGCTCAAGTGTGGCGGCGTTGGACACAGCAAACACATCCACTCCTGCGCGTCAACAAGACCGGCCCGTGGGTGCACAAGCGGGACGACACAGCGTCCGGCGCCGAAGAACCGTTCCCGCGCACACTGTACCCTCCCGAACTCTCCGCACTCCCGCACTCTGGTCCTGCGCCAGCACAGCAGTGTTCAGCCCGACGTACACCAGTGCGACACGCACACGGGGCAGCACACGTGGGAGATGACTTGGCACATCTCAGCTGAAGGCAGTGCGGTACCTGTGAAGGAAACAGTCATGGTGAGCTTCATGCTATCCAAGAACGTGATTGTATATAATTTGACCTTCCCAGCCTTTTCTTTCTCACAGTAACAAAATTCCCCTTTCACTCATGATCAAAAAGCTGGAGAGCAAGGAAGCCTCAGCCTGAACCGTAGCAGTCGGAAGCTCCTGTTGAGGCTTCGGGCGCTTTTGATCCACTGTTCAAGCTATACATCCATCTTACTGTAAGGATCACGAAGTGTGCCCAAATCATTTGAACAGCCTCGGCAAACGGCGCACGAAAGTTGTATAGGCTATTTCAACTAATAGCGCGCTTGGCTTGTTTCTAAAGAAGGAAGCCCCGTATGCGAGCGCTAGCCTCTCCAACGCGCTCGCAATGTCTACAGAAACTTGCGAACAGCGAAAGAACCGCAATCTCGTCCGGAACTGCGCAATAAGTCAACAGTCACAGCTAAATAGATATTGAATATTGGAGGGACAAAAATATAATTGGATTACCAGCACAGCGTTCGGGCAGAGCAGCACAGGCAAAACTATCAGTGAAAGAAACGTACCGACAAGGTACCAAGCTGGTCTCAGCCTTCAACAACCGGTGCAGTCAAGGCCCGCATCTCGTCGGGCTGGCCGGAGAGTCCCGGAGGTGGGCGTCTGCTATCCGGAGCCTGCGTCATTTTGCCAGAAGCGAGATCGCGATGCATGTTTTAAATGCGAAGCATTTCTTGGCGAATATTTGCCACTTTGAGAGTATCTATCTATCTATCTATCTATCTATCTATCTATCTATCTATCGATAGATAGATAGATAGATAGATAGATAGATAGATAGATAGATAGATAGATAGATAGATAGATAGATAGATAGATAGATAGATAGATAGATAGATAGATAGATAGATAGATAGATAGATAGATAGATAGATAGATAGATAGATAGATAGATAGATAGATAGATAGATAGATAGATAGCCGCCTACGTCTTGGTGCTCTCATGGTCGTTTCGCAAACTTGGTAGGCTCCCCGCACACTGCTTCGCTTGACATCGATTCCCTCAGGCCGTAAGATCTGCCGGCTTTCCTTACTGAGTGCTCCATATTTGAATCGCCAGCAGCACATCAACGCAAGGGTCTTTGGAGAAGCAGGTAATATACACAGGACACAACGGTACTACAAGGGTATTTATTCTTTAACTCGCATAAAATGATTAAGGTGTTGGCCCCCTGACACAGTCATACACCGGCGGCTGTTTCATTGTGTTAAGGTTTTCATTCGCATTTTCTATTAAGTGACAGCGCAGTTCTGTGTGGATTACCCAGGGTATGCTCGTTTCCCTGAACAAGATATAGGTGCAATAAATGCCACGTGCAATGCTTTCTGGCCCCAAGCGATCTTCACGATCTCTCTCTCTCTCTCTCTCTTACGAACAATGCCAAGAAAACCTAAAGGACAAAGCACGCATGTCTGAAACTTGAAAAAGATATTATTTTCGACTACATTATTGGTCAGAAATGTCGCCAAAAACGGCTGCGACATGGCCCGCTGGCGCATATCCGCAACAGTAGCTAACATCAAATAACGAATCTGAACATTGTGCGTATTCCTGCGGCTTCTGCGGACATGCTCTCCTGTTCCACTGTTTTCGCGGAGATGCCTTTTCGTTCATCTTACACCAGTGCTCAATAGAATTGACGCGCGAAGATCTCAACAGAGAAAAGACACCCGCAAATCAAGACATTCTGTTCCTCACGGGGCAATATGCTGTCGCAGCTCATCTCGGACACCGCAGTCGCGATCTGCGGATGTCAATTCTTTGGTAAGATCTGCGCCTGCTAGTTCATTGTGTATGCATTCGTGAATCTTTGTCCTGAATAATTCTTTTTAATTTGCGGCCCTTGTCATCATTATGTTCCTATACCCATGTGTTTGTTCTTAAGAGCGGTACACATGTCCTTTAGCAAATAACATATAGGCCGAGAGCGAGCTCTTGTAAAACAAGGCATGCTACTTACCAGGGGCTCCGGAGGGGGGCAGGCAGCCAGGCTTCCTCCACTGCATCACACACACGTTCTCCTGAGGCTCGCTGAGAAGGCACGTGAATAGGGGGAAAGTGAGAGGGGGAGGATAAACGGAATCAGTGCCCAAAGCCCGATATAATTTTTTTTCTGACGTCACTTGCCTCAACCTTCTTTCTTACAAAAAATATTGACACCGACGCACGTCGTGCAACAGCCGCATTACGATGTGATGCGCGCCGCCAGGCCAGTCTTTCTACATCCATATATTTTCTTGCGTTAGCTGCTTTGTTATTCTGATGTAACCTTGGTGTCTATTTTCTTGGCTGTATCTTTGTTTTTTTTTTTTTGGCAGTATCTCCTAGTGTCGTCTTTCTTTCTATCATTTTCGCCACTTCCTTGGCCGCATCAGGTGTCCACTGACAGGTGAGCCAATCAACAAGCCCGAGGCTTATCCTCCGCCGTTCCCTCTTTTTAAACAGTAACGACGTCATAATTTTGTTAGAGTCTCGCCACCGTATAGTGGGTTGAGTCGTATCGCGTATAGGATCAACCGAAAAGCGTCTCCTCTATTTATTTTTTTTTTCAAAATTTAGAGGAAGCGCTGAACCGACCACCCAGCTCAGAGATAATTTGATGTAAACTCAATCTGTCATCATAGATGCGGGGGCTTTAAGGCGCAATCAAACTCCAGAAGACCACGTGACTGAGAAAGCTGACTTATCACACATCCGAGTGAGCACACTCTCGCCGAGCTCGCCTCGGTGGCTCACTGGCTGTGACGTCCTGCCGGTGGGTGCGAGGTTGTGGGTTCGATTCCTTGCCCGCATTCGGACAGAGACGGAACACTACGCCAATGCGCGGCATTCACGTGCACGTTAAAGAAACCCAAGTGGTCACAATGGCTCCGGAGTGCTTCGGCACTGGCTTCTTACTACAACGCAAAGACAGACACATGAAACAGACGGCACAAGCCGTTCGTAATCCTCCGAGCAGATTCAGGCCTTAAAACCCTATAATTCAAGATCGCCCGCAGATAAGCTGCAAAGCGTGACGTCACCGAGATGCGGCGGGCGCAGCCGTTAGATTTAGTGCAGGCAAGAGAGATTTAAGACAAGCTCTAATGACGTCGTTTTTCTCGGAAGACAAGGTTAGCACCTAGAGCCAATGCTTTCAAAAGCTCATTAGCGAAGGCTACCGTTCAAAGCGGCGAGTAGCGAAGAAGAAACGGAGTGTTAATGTACTCGTCTAATCTATTTGTCTCGATGCACTATGCGTCGCCACGCCATCTGCAGTTAGGGACATTCGCGTAAAAATCTCGCTGGCATGCGCCATGTTCGCCGCTGGTCGGTGGAGTCAAGCTAGCAAGCTGGTGGAAGTGAACTGAGGACCCTATAGTGCGCACAAAGGTACATAATCGTCTTCGTTTCTACGAGGCTGCGTAAAACATTATTCGGACTCTGGTTTTCTGGTTGTCCAAAACTTCCACGTTGGTAACTCTCTCTCTCTCTCTCGCGTCACGGCTATGCAATATCGACGACGCTAAGCCATAGTTAAGCATGCATCCACCTTCTGAAAAAAAATCTGGACGTGATCCGATTCTGTCGAATTCTGCCATCGGCACGTCACGCTTCTACCAATACACCAGTCCTCGTCATATCAGCGAAGCTATAAGCAGAATTTGACTTGGTCAGTACTTGAAAGAGCAAAGCCACCAAAGAAGGTTCGGTAATGATGGCTTTCCATCGGCCTCGGAATAGCTCAGGTGTCCCACCTAGAGCGGGGTTGCTATTCCGGACATTGTCAAATTCCGCCATACTGTCAAATTCTGTAATGGCGACATTTTAACAGCGGAGCTGTTCAAGCCGGCCGTAAGTTGTGCCGCGAGCCGCAAAACATCGCTTAGCGATGAGCCAGCTGGGTTGCCTAGCAACCACCTCGCGGAGTGGCGTGTGCTTCGCCTCCTCTCCGTGCCGTGCAGATGTTGCCTTGACATGGGACCTTAAGGAGGGGGAAGGAGAGCATGCGCGTGGCGCGCGCAATGCTCGGGAGATGGAAAGGGAAAATGAGAGCGAGAGAGAAAGAAAGAAATTGTAATAGCACCAACGCCTACCAACGCGGCAACGCGCAGAGCTGCTGCCGACGCCGCCCGCGTTTCCCCGTGTGACCGCGCTCGCGCCGAACGCGCGCGGTCTGCGTGACTGCAGCAGGCGCCTCTGGCGTCGGCTCGGCAGGTTTCGACCAGCCACGCCCCGGCACGTGTGGAGGAGGCGCAGCTTGGCCGTGACGTCACCGGGCAGATAAAGCTCGGAGCTACCGCGACGGCGGCACAACTCTCGTTGACTCTGTGGCGAGTACATGTACCTTTGACATGAGACGACCAAAGAAGATCCGGACACCCGAAGAAGAAGCCGCTCATCTTGAAGTGCGTCGCGCGGCCAAGCGAGAATCTGCGCGTCAGCGGCGAGCTGATTAGGAATACCGTGCCTAGCAGCACTTTGCATTTCCTAACAAAACTTAGCCAAGCCTTGTAAAACCTGGAAGAAAAGCTAGGTCGGGATCACCAGCTCCACTGTTTACTCCAGCCTTGCACCAGTAGTGCAAGCTGCCCACGTTTTTTTTTCTTTTTCTTTTGACCATTCAGAGAGGCCCAGCGGGCTGCAACGGTCTCTCTGATTGGCCCAAAATGCCGCCATTGCTAAATTTGTCACAATAGCGAAATTCGACGGTGCCCAGGCTAGTACCCCGGGACAGTTACGGTGCACGTGGCAGGGGTCGATCGTGCTCCATCCATCCCTCCCTCCCCCCCCCCCCCACCTCCACCCCACTTGCAGCTTCTACCAAGGCCTTTTCTTGTTTTTGTCCCTAACACAGACCGTATGAGCCAGAACCCTGGACGCGTAACCAAATCTTACTTTGTCTTTTCCGAAATTTTGTTGGGAAAAGTCGCACTTTCGCACGATAGGCGAAGCATCGATTGCGATAGCAAATTAGTAGACATCTATAATAAATAAGAATAATAGTTCAACGGCCGTATAAACTTGTAAACATTCGCTTACTCACTAAATTAACAAGCATGGCGTCACGCGCGCTCAAGCAAACATGAACATATCTCACCCGATGAGCGGGGAATATCGCTGTCAAAACGCAGGTGTGAGGAAGCGCGGCAGCAGCAGCGAGCGAATTGACCTTCGTGCTGCCTCTCGTTTCAACGCGAACTCAGCGGCGAAAACAGCGCACACGAAGCTATCAGCACTCTGCGCACTGTCCCCCATCGCAGTTCGCTGTCAAAATATAGAGCGCGCGGCCGCGCCCTACGCAACAACCGCCAGAGTAGAACGTCCTCCCCCTCTCTCTCTCCCCTCCGCCTGGTGCCTTGCGCGCAACGGAAGACGGCGCGCTTTTAGGCGCACTTCATCCGGTTTTCCGCGCTTGCGCTTTCGCTCGCACATACAGCATGCGGCCAACGCCTCCTAGATAGCAGGCATGTGCACTCTGCTTTATGACGTCATGATACTTGGACCGAAATTTCCAGTGCCAAGCCCCCCGTGACGAAAGCGATGACGTCAAAATTGCCGCAGCTTACCCGGGAGCATCCCCATCAGACTTTATGGCAGTCGGGCAAGGTAGCATGACGTCATGGATCGAAGTGCACCGGCCTTGTGCTACAGGAGGCGTTTATACGGCGCGCGGCGACGATGTTATCGATTTCGGACTTTATACGGAACATCACGGCGACGGCAGAAATGCGCCTGGAGTGTCCATAGAAGTGCTATCGCAATAACGGATAACTTTCTTTAATTTGACAGACGCTATACTCACGGCGGTCGGGTACGCAGGACGAGCCTCGCCAGACTGGCGCCTTGCGCGAGCAGCGGCTGTGCCTCGGGCATCGGCGGCGGCGCCTTGGGCGGCAGCGTAGCAGCGTTGCCTGCGCCCGCCATGTTGGCGCCGCCGCCGCAGCCGCCGCCGCCTCCGCCGGCGGGCCCCACGGGCGACGGCGGCGGCGCGCGCAGCGCGAGCGGCTTTCCGCCCGCGGTGGTCAGGTGGGGTGGCTCACCGGGCTTGGCCAGCTTGTAGCTGCGCTTGTGCAGCTTCGCCTCCAGCCGCGTCTTGTCGCGCTGGTAGTAGACGCCGGCGAAGATGAGCACGTTGAGCACGAGCAGCGAGCAGCCCACGGCGATGGTGACGCTGAGCGCGGTCGAGTAGCCGCCGCCGGACAGCGGTTCCCACAGGGGCCGGGCCGTCGACGCCGCCTCGGCGGGCCACGCGCCACTCTCGTTGCCCTGCGCGCGCCGACAGCGCGGTCAGATGTCTGATTCGAGCCTGGGGTCGTTTCCGGACTCAGACAGCGCGTCACAGACGTGTCAGAGGCGGTCATCCGCAACGCCTCCCACCCACCGCTTTCTCGGCTGCCCCATATTCGCTCCGTGTTGGCTGGCTACAAAGCCGCCTAATCTCCTGAACAGCCACTCCGGATTTCTTGGTCAAACATAAAGGAAAACAAGGCTTGCTTGCGCGACTCGGCGCTCTTAAGTACAGTAAGGCCTATGACATTGTCCCATATTATTTGTCTTTCACAGTCACCTGCTGGCTCCACCAGACACCAAATGGTGTGTGGCAAACTATAGAGCGTCCCCACTCACCGAACCAAGGTCTATAGCCATTCCCCTGCACCCTCTATTTTTGTACGTCTATGCCCCGGATGGTCAGGTTATTTCTGATCAAAATGCCAGCCGAACTGCTCGTTCATGTTCCCCGCACTTTGTCCTTATACACAGACTCCCCAGCAACGAACTCGGGATAAACAGCCCCGGCTGTCGGAATCACGACTCGCGTTTCTTTTAACGATTGCGTCAGTGTAAAGGATTGTGCGGCAGTCAGGAAAAGACATGCGAGCCACGCGTAGCCGATGGGCTTTACTTTTTTTATTATTATTAGAAGTGTATCGTGTCCTGAGGAGCCCATGCGAAACCAAGCGCGGGACGTGTCGCATCTCCTCCTGGCATTCCCTGAAGGGTCATGACCGCTCAGGCAAATGGTAATGCAGCCTTTACGGACTTCTGCCATTTACGGACTTCTGCCCTCTCTCTTCTCTAACCATTCCTAGAGGGGGCACTCAGACGCCTTCCATTGATTCAATCGCTTCTCTTTTTTTCCTTTTTATTATTCTAAATATTCGCTGATTTCCTTCTAATCTCATCAATGCAGTCGCAGTGATGAGATTAGAGACACGATACGGGGGTGCTATAAGGTAAAATGAATGAGTAAAATGATTCCAGATTCCAATTTCTGCAGGCGCCATGCATTGAGCTCCGTGCCACGGCTAAACCGCACAAAAGAAAAATAATCAAACGCCCATTAGCCCTCTCTATTGGTCCAATTTTTCTCTAACTTCGCCTGTCTGTCACGCGACGTCAAAAAACCACGAAAACTCACCACGTCAAGTTTACGCGAAAAAAACATTAATATGCCGAACAAATCTGAAAATTTTTCTACACATACTGCTTGGAAGCTCCGTGCCGGCTAAACGCCCTCTTTTTTCTCTAACCTCTCTTCACATACACATACTGCTTTAAGGGGGCACTCAGACGCCTTCCATTGAATCAATCGCTTCTCTTTTTTTCCTTTTTATTATTCTAAATATTCTTTGATTTCCCTTTAATCTCATCAATGCAGTCGCACTGATGAGATTAGAGACACGAATACAGCACTCGTTGCGTCCGGCAACTCTCGGTCATTCATAGGCAGGAGGAGCACGATGCGCTTTTTTAAGTTTTTTTTTATTATTTGTATATTATTATTTACTTTTCTCGGCGATGTGCCTGTGAATCTGCGCCGCCCTCCATGTCGAGAAAGCATACAATTGGCACCAAAATACGACAAGAATGTCTGTCGTTTCGATGAAACATTTCTCGTTGAGCTTTTCTTTTCTTTTTTCTCTTTCTCTCTCTGTCTCTGGGATAACCCTTTTTTCTTTCAGCGACAGTCAGCGACAACACTCGAGTCAGCACAGCGACAGCACAGAAGTAAGCGACAGCACTCGCCTGCGATGCCTGCGGCACCCCGGGTGCCGGCGACAGCGGAGCGGCGCTGCTGCTACTGCTGCTGGTGCTGCTGCTGGGCGCCGTGGACGAAGACGAAGACGAAGAGGACGAGGATGCGGGGGCGATCCCGTCCAGGGAACGCACGTGGCCGTCGTAGCTGAGCGGGTTGTCGTGGTCCTCGAGCAAGTGGTGCGCCTCGGGAGCACCCGGCCGGTGCAGCTGCGGTATCAGGTGCAGCCACAGCGAGAGCCGGTGTGCGTGGTAGTGGTCCTTCACCTTGGGCTTCAACCCTTAGCGAGGCACAGGCAAAAAAATGCAAGGGGTCCTTAGTTATCCCTACGTGGATGAATGCGGAAGCATTGCGACTCATGAGAAGGCGACCACCACCAAAGGTCGAGGGTTGGACTCCCAACGAAGGTTGCGGGGTCGCGTGCCTTAATTAACTCTGCCCTAATTAATGTTGCCTTAATTGTCGTCATAAACTGCCTCGATTGGCTCACTTGGGCTCCCTTTACTTTTCGGACCATCGTGGTCACGCCAACGCCGGATTTTCCGCCTCATGAGCCATATAGTGCTTTCGCATTAAAAGGTCATCAATCAGGACTTTGTCTTCGCTCCAGACCTCAACTTCTTCGGCACCCTCGAACTCATATGTCCGTCGCTGTGAATATACCTGGGCATCGTGCGCGAACGTCATCAGAGCAATATCACCAGCGCGTTATTAGCGAGACGGTCTGACGCATGTGTCACTGCAGCAGCCGAAAGAGGTCCCGTGACCGACACGGGGCATTAGGACGATTTATGTATGGAAAGAGTAAGCCTTTCCAGAAGGAAAGTGACCAGGTTTGAATCAGTGGACAGTGAGTAACATCACGTCACTTATGAGGCTCATGTATTGGCAGCAGTTATTTTTTAGCCAGTCTTCGCGCTGCATGTGTGTCATCAAGGCTCGCGGCACAACGGTTACGAGTTGAGTTTACATTAGCGAAGGTGCGTGTCTTACAAAAAGAGCAATCTTCTTTTGCGGCCATCAACCTCTCTACTAACGTCATGTAAACGCGTCATAAATATACAATATATTCAGTGTATTAGGAGAGAACAACGTATGTTCTGTGTGCGTGCCACGATAACAAAAAAAAATTTAAAGAAACCGACAATCTGACCATAAGCCGCTAAGATCAAGCTCCCGCTTACCGATGAGTAGGTACTTTTGATGCGCCGGTTCGTACGGTGGCCAAGCAATGCGCTCGAAGCGCCCCTTGGCGTGCAGCTCGCTCCCGGTCAATCCACCGCTGTGGCCCGTGTAACTGGGGTCCCTGCGGAATTGAGGGTGGGGGAGGTTTAGCGTAAGAGGTTTGCATTTGAGAGGTCTGTTCAAATCTGATAACGTCGAAAAAAAACAAGTCGAGTTGCCACGTGTCGGTTTTTCTTAAGGAACATTGATAAAAAAATGGGCATAGACCATCTGAGAATTATTGTGAAGGTCAAGTGATAGCGTCCAGGTACAGATCCGCTGAAATACTCTGCAGGTAATGCTTAGTGGTTAGCTCTATTAGTTAATGCTTCGAGGCGTGTGGGTGCTGTGACGTTTCACCGCTTCCAGAATCACTGGTATCGAGATCGGTCCACCAAGTCACCACCTTAGATTACACTGCCTCAGGGATCGGCCCAATGAATTCAGACAGACAGCCTTTCACCCAAAGCGAAGGGGAGAGCGAAACAAACGTCGTTTTGAACTTCGGTCGCAAGAAAAAGAAAACATCGGGAAGACGCGATCCTGTAAGGCAAATGCTTTGCAGAACTCCTGTGTTTCACAGGTAAACGCGAACATTGGTCCATATAAGTGTTGTCTTTTTTGATCTCGTGCTTTGTCTCTATGGCTCTGGAAAGGCTCCGCTTTTGAAGGTTGTTGACCAGCGAGTCGCGTCACGCGCATGCACGCAGAGCAGTGCGGTCCCGCATTACTGAGCGTGGATGTTAAGAGGCAGCAGCGCGCAATTTACGATGGAATCCACCGGGCTTACTTGCGCGACACGCACACGTAAATTCACTAGAAACCGTCGCCGAGATAACGGGTGATAGAACTGTAGTTGTGCGGACTTTAACGCATTGATAGGCTGGTTGCGCGAAACAACCTGGCATTCTCGTTGGAGTGTTGGTCACGGTGCTGCCGAAGGCAAACGGATAAGATTAGGGGGCAGTATTTCACCATGTTATTATAGTGGCACTTCGAATAAGCAGCCGCGACGCTTCGTGCAAGATCCCTGTAAGAATATTACCTGTCTTTCCACGACCATACTTTATGATTGCTATACCCGAATGGACAACGTAGGACGTCTTTTATGTCATTTATATGCAATGAGTTTGTACATTATCAATTCAACGGCAGCGCACTTGATGAGACAAAGAAGAACATTAAGACACACACACACGGTGCTCATGCGTGTGTATGTATCTTAATGTTCGTATTTGTATCATCAAGCGCGCTGCCCTTAGATCGATAATTGAATCGAATTTGTACAGCTGATCATACTTGTTGATCCCCGTTCTTTTATTCATTCCCTGGCGCAGAAATCGACATGCATGCGTCCTTTACATCTCCAATTCTGTTTAATTATTTATCTTTCCACGCACTGTGTCCTGGTTTACCCCGAACTGGACAAGCTCTTCTTTTCCGGCTGCAGTCTGGCCTTGCCCTCGTATCAGGCGTACTAGAAAAGTGGCAGACTTGCGCAAGACGTCGAGCAGAGGCAAGTCAGCAAGATGTTCACGCTGACGACGACGCACATGACACCCGCAACAGCGGCCACACCTTCCCCGACTGCAAGCAACCAGTACGACCCACCTCCAAGCACCTGTTGTGGGAATGGCCGGCACAGGAGGCGCAGTGCGTAGAAAGTACCTTCACCAGGAACACATACCAAGCTACGAGGAGGAGTGGATCAGACTGGTGGGTTGTCTAGGGGACCGACGCGCAGCCCTGGAGTCACCCCTGAATTTTGCCAGGGAATCCGGGCTTTTAGACCTGCTGCAGACCCTGCTCCTCGCATCGCGCCTTGTGCGCCCGACACACTATTTCCCCTTCCATAATACTCGCATCAGGCCAAATAGCTATCCAATAAATAAAAGATTTACTCCATCAATCAATCTTTGTTGTTTAATAGTTGTAGCTAAGCTTGAAGAGAGAGAGAGAGAGAGAGAGAGAATAGCAGCGCCACATTTTGGTATAACATACGCTTTATCTGAATGAAATTGTGTCTTTTTTTTTTTTGGTCGAGAACGTAAAGGCGAGGCTTCAAAATAAAGTAGCTGGAAGTGAGTGTTTGTCCATGTGTGCTTCTTTTACCTCGGCCCTCGTATTCATTTCGCGCTCTTAGACTTTTTCAATACAAGTTAAGCTATAGAAAGAAGCAATAGTGGCGCGTCGTACCCGAACTTGACGAAGTTTGTCCAGAACACGACGGTGGCCTCGGCGAGCGCCTGCTCGGGCCGGCTGTAGTTGCGGCCGAAGTGCCCCAGGGCCGCAACGAGTGGCGCGCCGAACACGAAGGCCAGCTCCTCGCCGTGCACGCATCCGAGCCGGCTCGGGTAGTCCGACGAGAGCTCGGCCTGGTGCGCGAACACGTACAGGAAGGTGGGCGCGACACGGGACATCAGGCCCGCGGCGCGCACCAGCGGAGCCACCACCAGCGCGTCGCCCACGGCCTCACCCGTGCTGTCCAGGATGTTGAGCGGGTGCTGCAGTGGCGAGGAAGGCGACGCCGGAGTTAGCTCGCTCAGGAAACGGCGTGTGCACGCAAATGCACAATGGACACTTTGCAAAAATGTTACTGTGCATGCGCGAGCAAGTAATTTTCCAACCAAATAACTTCGACCGCAGGCTAGCAGAACAAACTATTATTTCCATTCAACACTCGTCCCTGCCTGTCCTTTATTAACAGGTTAAAGAACCCCAAGTGGTCAAAATTAATCCGGAGGCCTCCACTACGGCGTGCCTCATAATCGGAACTGGTTTTGGCACGTAAAACCCCAGGAAGAAGAAGAACGTTTAAGGTCGAGGTTGATTCCTACGGAGCGATGGCGATCGCAGTTTTGAGCGAAGTGGAGAGTGCGAAATGAGTAGAGGAGGTGCAGAGAGACAAAGAAATAGCGGCAGACAAAGAGCGATAGAAATAAAATAAATGAAACAAAGTAAACTTTCCTGGCAAGGCGGGATTCGAACGTGGGTACCACGGTCCGAAGGCGAGCGTCATAACCACTAGGCTATACACGCACGCTCATATGGGAACCATATGATTGCGTTGTACCGACGATTGTAACAAAACTTGCTATGGGCGAGAGAAAAAGAAAATGAGAGAGAGAGAGAGGGGGGGGGGGGGGGCAGAGAAACACATATAGTGAGAAAGAGAGAAAGAAAGAGACAGACAGCCTTACAATGAATACGCGCTAACCTGGAAGGGCTTCGTCCAGTCGGTGTACTCGTTGACGATGGTCAAGAATATCTCCTGCTGGTGGAAGGAGAAGAGGTTGCGCACCAGCGTGCGTAGCAGCCGGTCCCGCCGGTCCGCCTCGATGCCGTACTTCTCCTCCGAGGCGCTCACGAAGAAGTACGACTCGAACCGCGACACGCCCATCATCAGCTCGAGGCGGCGGCCCGACGAGGCGAGAGACTCGGTCAGCTCCAGGGGCTCGGCGCGCAGCACGATGCCGTCCACCGTGGGGCCGAACGCGCTCAGGTGGTCGGGCACCGACAGGGGTACGCGCAGCAGGTCGCCCACGGGTCGCAGCCGCAGGCACTCGACGAGCCCTTCTTCTTCGGCCACGGGACAGTCGAGGGCGCGGGCCACGTGACGCGCGTGAGCGTGCGCGTCCCGGGCCAGCGCCCACGGGCTGAGCGCCGAGCCGGACATCAGGAGGGCACGGTGCACCAGCGACTGGGCCATGGGTGCCAGGAGAAGCAGGTGCGCCATGGCGGCACCCGTGCCGTGGCCGGCCAGCGTCACGTTGGCGGGGTCGCCGCCGAACTCAGCGATGTTGTCGCGGATCCAGTGCAAGGCCGCGATCTGGTCCAGGAGGCCGTTGTTGGCCCGTGCGCTGTTGCCCATCGCCGGAAGAAAGCCTGCGAGGGTGCGGGGCGCGTTTTTGTCGTTGTAGTAGTTCTTGTTAATGTTGTTGTTCCTCTTCTAGGTGTCGTTGTTTTTGAACAAGTGAAAGAAACGTGTGAAAGCAGGCAGCTTTAGAGTTATCCCAAACTATAATAAATCAACACACCCACGATGAAAAATAAATTATACTATACATGTTCAAACAATGTGCATAGTAACACACGCCTTAAGCGCTCACAGTTAGGTCAATAAAGATGTCAGTAGCAGGGAAAAACAATCGGCGCGACGAGTGTTACATATTGTTTTGAGCAACGTGCACGCACTCCTAACAATGATGCAACAGGGACTAACTGGATCATTTAGATAGTACCAACGCATCGTTTTTTTTTAAACGTGGCTCAGAAGGGGAAAAAAAAAGCTGATTAATATTGGGACATTGCATAAGCGAATGCGGAACACGCACATTGCTCTAGTCTTCGGATATATTATGCAGTAAGATGACGCGAAACGAAATTAAGTACGAAAGCAGAATAGGAAATAATGTCTTAGGCTTCTCTTTGTCCTATGCAGTTGCATTTATTTGCCATTGCGATGGATTTAACGTTCCTGTATTCATTCCGTTATTACAACAAGTCTTCCCTGCAAGAGAACATTAAGCAAAAAAAGGCAATATCATTGAGGTCACCCTATCTAGGATCATTTCGCTGACCTCATTTCCTCAGAGTCCCTCAGTCGGAGGTAAACAGCGGCACTTTTCCTTTTTCATTCTTTAAATGGCAAAGTCGAAACTCGTTCCCTTTTGAACATTGCAGACACGTGGCGAACGGTTGAGCTTCAACATGAACTTTATAGTTGACAGAACTCTCTCACGACGTGCTGACCGTCAATAGGGCCACGCGCACAAAATGTTTTTCTGGAAAAGTCGCTAAAGCAGTGGTATAAGCCAGTAGGAAGCCCTGGGGCGCCAACAGAGCCGCCACCGTTCAGCTTTCAAGCGAAGCACTCGAGAAGAATAACGGTAGCAACGAGCTAGGGCAGGTTCGGGAATGGTCTCTTTACTTTTAAATGAGGCGCTGGTGCCAGGAGCACGTGACGCAAAAACCTTGTGTCATCATTCTGTTGTAGACATGTTTTCGTCTGTCTGTCTGGCTGTCTGTCTGGTTGTCCGTTTGTTTGTCTGTCTGCCTGTTTGTTTGTTTTATTCAGCTTATATAAAGGTGCGTTTACAATGAAAAGACCATGTGCGGTCGACAGGCGAGCATCTCGAATCTTATCCCCAACCTCGATTAATGTCCCACTGACAGCCTCCACACGCCCTCGTAGAAACAGCGATTGTGCTCCAAAGTTCTGCGTCACAACAGCGCTTTTTTTTTTTTTTTTTTTTTTGTCGTTGTCGTCGCCGCCGCCGCCGCTGCTGCTGCTGCGCTGAGGTCAGCTATCACGATGTCCTTATTTCTTTCTTTTTTTTTCACGATTTTCAAATGACAATCGAAACAAATACCATTTTCGCAAAACACCTTTCTAATACGACAACGTTAAAGTTTCTTGCAGCACGCAATTTCATCGAGCAATTTGACCCATTTCTCAGTGTTCTGAAAGGTCAAAGCATACGCATATGGTTCGGTCATCGCTGCATCAGCAAGAACAGGAAATTCAGCATGTCCTTTTTCTTCAGGAATGTACTTAAGACGTCTGCTAAGGGAGATAACAGCGTCGCTAATGCTTCAGTGTTTAAAAAAAGTACAGAAACTATTTAAATACTTTTTTTTTCCATTGACTGTAAATTGCCTCTAAGGTGAATAAGTTTCGGCACCCCTCCAATTATCTGGAAATCGACGACGAAGTAGCCCTCGTTTAATTGCGCGCACTTACAATACTATACCAATCTAGGCCGGAAACCTGTTCCTTTATGCAATCGTTACGGTGTGCGCAATGTCCTCAATTTTTTTTTTTTCGTCTCATTGTGTTTTGGTCCTTAGCGACCCGCCGTGGTTGCTCAGTGGCTATGGTGTTGGGCTGCTGAGCACGAGGTCGCGGGATCGAATCCCGGCCACTGGCGGCCGCATTTCGATGGTGCGCAAAATGCGAAAACACCCGTGTACGTAGA